>NC_051139.1:15669266-15969266 GCF_014839805.1 Manduca sexta
GACATTGGGTCGTAAGACCGGTGAAACCAACATAACCATTCCATTCACCCTCCAAGTGGTGATAGCGATAACGCGTTTTTTTTCGCGAAAAAAAAAGCATTTTATGAGCGCTGAAGCTCAGCTAGACTCGGGGAAAACTAATTTGTCATTATCCCGCAACGAAATTAATCAAATAGAAAGATAGGGAGCAGTTGGAAATATTAATTATCCACTTCCCTCCTCAGCAAAGCGGAAGCAAAGTGATGAACTAAGAAAGTATTTTAACCTCACGTATAGCGACGTTTACAACTAGAGAAGCCAGTTGTAAAGCACCACGGTTAAAAAAATAATGTAAGGGTCCTATCACATGAGCTGTTAGATTTGATTTAAATAATAGGTAAGCACAAACCTTTCAGCACGAAAATTCCGCCTAGTCTCTACAAGTTCCACGTAGTATACAACCCCAGATGGTATTTGCATTCTGTTACTTTATGGTGAACAGAGTGAGGTCTAGATAGATCGTCAACTGACAAGAAACGATTACCCCTTGCCAGTTGGCACAATTATGCTTGCCTGTTTTAGTCAAATATACACAGGCTGATCTCGGAATTCAACACACTTACGTGGGCCACTATGGCGGGTGTTACATCTTGGTGGTCGATATTCGAGTGGATACAATTATGCTATCGGCTACTACCAGCAATTCAATGTGGTACTTTACTCCTATAGGTGGATGAAGAAAATTAATAAAACGTCTACTCACCTGATATGCCTATCTGAATTCATCTAAGCATCTGAATGTAATCTGAAGTCAAGGGACACAAGCTCTTCAGAGATTTAAATTTTTCACCAAGTTTAAGTGAGATTTAAAAGTTCGTCGGTTAACGGGTCAGCTCAAATTTTTGTCCACGCATTTCATATTTCATTCGCAACTGCGTTATTTGTTTACTGATGCTTTATTGTTCGCATTCGCGGGATTTAATTCCGAAATGTTTTTATTTGCCGATGTGTGGGATTATGTGTTTTTATAACTGAATCACAGTTTGCCGATCGCCTGATGTGACCAACTGAATATAAACCAACAATAAGAGTGAGATTGTACTGCAGTGTCTAACGCTGTGCTGCAGTAGGGTTTATATAACCCGATTGCTGCTTTTTTGATTGCTGCTGCCGACGAGACGAGCTTGCCGTTCGCCTGATGATAAGCAATACGACTGCCCATAAACAGGACAAACACCATCCAACGCCATGAATTACAAACTATTGTTTGGTATTCCGCTGCGCTCGCCATCCTAAGACATGAGATGTTAAATCTTATGTCCAGTAGTTATACTGGATAAGCCTGCTGGCTTCTCTTTCGTAATTTATGTAGAATCTAATTATCATTAGAACGATTTGCAGACCGCATTCATGTATATTAGTACTTATATGTTATGGTTCTCTTTTGTAAAATTTCGCCTTTCACTGCCGTGCTGTTGCTTTGAGAACCACCGCTAGTCTTAGATGTTCTTAAATGGGAAATACACACACTAGCAACTACTTCTTGATGCCAGATATAAATGTGGGATTAGTTACAAAATAAAACTTTACTTTTCAAGTTAATTGCATTTTTAATATTTTTTCTCTCTGACGTCTTTAGTCTGTCGTTTCCAAAACTCGTCTGTCATTTACGCTTCTCTCTTTTCATCTCGCTCACACACTTTACATTCCATTCCAAGCATCACACTAACGTTCTATTCCTACATAAATAAAGCTGTTGGCTTAGAATTCTATACATGGAACGCCACCCACATAATACGTATTTTATGTAGTACAAGTTAGAATTTTATTAAGATAAAACCCGAGTAACTTCGAAGACGAATCGACATTCATGAAATCGATAAGCAAATCTCTTTAACAGACTTTATAATGGATAAAGAGAGAAATATAATCCGTCGATTATTTCTAAATATAGCCTCTAAAACATCAATTAAGCCGAGGAATTTACAAAATAAATCCCTCAAACTCTTCCCCAAATTAATAAGTAAGCTTCTTACAAATAAACTTGTTTTATTTCATTAACAAGCCTCTAAGTCCGTTGGTGTCCATTAAGGGATATCGCACACTAGCGATAAGGTTGTGAAATAAAACTATTTTGCGGATTAGATCGCGGTTTTTGTATTTTAATTTTCTCCCGACGTTTTGAACACTACAGCCTTCGTGGTCATAGGGCGGACTGAGTTGCTAGTCATCCGAAAAGCCAGAGTTACAATACCGACCTAGTTTAGTCAGTGATATATAAATTGAAAAATATATATTAGGTGATGACGAAACGTCGGGATATGCAGCTAAAGTTTTGTTAAGAATCAACAGACACTTACGACACGTGGAAAATATAAAACCTCTTGTTTTTTTACACAACTCCACTAACAGACGCGCAAGCCGCGCGCTTAATAGTAAGTAGAGATAATACCACTCAAGACAGTAAACTACTAACAACGCACGAGTTCTTATGATATTTCTCATAATCTCCAGTAATTATGCTAGCTACAATATCCTTAAAACGAAACACAACATGTACAATACTGCGTACCGACAGAAACCTTATGCAGATAGATACTCGCATGGCAGGTTTTTAAGCCGATTCAAAAATACCTTTACCTTTTATCAATGTGCACTGACCCTTATCTTGCAGGTAACGTTTTATTGTTTTCAAGGCGTAAATAAGACAAAATGGAGTCGAAAAGTTATGCAGCCGAGAACCACAAGTTTAATCTTTTGATGTTACTTTCTTAAGTGCGAAGAGTTGGAGGTACGTAATCCGAATGCGAGTGCTGGTAACAATGGATAAATTATGTAAGTAATAGTTTTTAGGATTGGGAATTGAGTAACTACCAAATTGATTATTTCTGTTAAGGTTTGATAGACTTATAGCCCGAGGAATTCAATTATTGAACTTGATCGTTGGTAATGTGCCATTAAAAAACATTTAGGTAGTTAACAATCAACAACATATAATCACGATATCTTAGGCTTTCCGTCCTACAAATAGTTATCGCCATTTTAACACAAGTTGTAAACACGCTTTCATGTTTTTTAGTATTTAATACACACACACATCACGTATCTATCCCTAGAGGGGTATGCAGAGACGCAACCACGGCACCCACTTTTTGCCAAGTTTATTCCGTCCCATGATAGGGGGCGAACCTATCGCCGTATCGGGCACAATTTCAAATTCCGGGCTGATATTGAGTAGAAAAACCCAAATAACACTTTGTCCAGGATTCGAACCCAGGATTGAATGCATAATATTACACTCGTAGTTGCGTCCGCGTATTTACCTACTAGAACGTTTTACAAGAACCGTATGTTTACAAGAAACTTTTAAATCTGTAAATTATTTTTGCAAAAATAACTTCGATTAATTTAAAGTGGCATCAAAAACAAATAGACATTTCCGTAAATATCGACACGAGCGTGAATTTTACTAATTAAATACGTGTAATCATAATGTAATTATTGAATTCAAATATACAATAAATTTCGTATCAATTTCGGTTAACAAAATTTGGTATCGGATACTATTAATGCTGGCCTAATTGTTGATTTAATTGCAAATTGTATTGCGGTGGGAGAGCATAGATTACAATGCTTGACGAGTGTGAAAAACATATATTATATAGACCTACAGCGGTGAAGAATGATTTTTTCCAGAAGGGAACCCGATACAACATAATATAGGCACTAATATGCATAAATGCGGCCTGCAATTCGTTCTAATGATAATTAGATTTTACATCAATTACGTAAGGAAAGTCAGCAAGAATCAGATTATATGCACCATTCTTCACCGTATAGCTTGTTATTGTAACAAAACAAATTTTTGGATTTTATTACAGTTTTTTATATTATAATTTTCCAGACATTTTGAAGACTATGCAACCTTCATAGTCCAGGGGGGACTCAAAAATCATTCCTTCTACATCCTTCACTTAAAACGTACTAATTTTCAAAGCCTTGCAATTCACTTCTTAATTGTTATTATTATTATAATTATTAGGAACATCAACAGTTTACACATGATAAACATTGAATCAATTTTTTTTTAGTATGTGTGTATAGTACTGTCCTTATGTGCTTACCAAATAAAGATGTACCAACATTCACAAATACATTTATTACAAACAAACAGTAATATGACATTAAAAAGTATATCTAGAGTTTAGACTCTAGACATCTATCTATATATATTTCGCATGTTATTATCAAGCCTCGCCCGGACGCGTGAACTAGAGCAAAGTTTGGCGAAACCCGTATGGCATTAAGAGCTATACAGTATATCAATTCAAGCAAATTAATATTTTAATCGACAGGTAAGGGCGATGCAATTCAGATCGATATAACGACACCCGGGGCATCTCTCGGCTCCCTCGTGGGGAGACTGGGCAGGGGCGGGCTGGACTGGATATTCTTGATAATTGTTTTTTTTGACTTGATTTGGCATGAAATGTTAGTAACTGTCTTATGTAGAGACGATATAAAAAGAAATGTTTTCGTCTGCCCGCTTCTCTTGTCCCGATTTCAAGTGGGATTGGAAGATAGGAACTAATCAAATATGTTATAAAAATATTATTTTTTAGTATCGCATATTCGACGTCAACGTCTTCTGGAGAATGCATTCTAGCAAATTTTGTTATTTTTATAACAAAACGTACTCAAACTTTTGTTCAAAAAAACGAATCCAAGCCTTCGATTCAAAGTTCACATACTCTGTCACCATGGCCACTAAAATAAAATAATTTGATTAAAGAATTTTACTTATAATATTAATTTGATATTCCACAAAAACATCGCAACATGTGTATCACGAAATAAGTTGAGCGTATTTTTCTGTTCGTGTTTACTATCGAAAAATCCAATGTCAAACTGTGCAATCCAACAATACAAGCACGTTCGATGCGTTAAAACAAACTTTTTTCATGTTTTCGAGTGTTTCGGTGCTCCACGTTTAGAAATACTTGTATACCGTTCAAACCAGTATTTTTGGCTTGATTTTTTTAACTATATTGAAAAAGGTTAAGTACTTTAATAAATAAAATATAACGTTATATATTTCAGTATCCACGGTTATTGATGATTGATTGATTTTAATCATTGATTAAAATCGGTTCGCTAGGACTAAGAAGCGTTAGATTGAAATATTTATTCAATATATACATAGGGAATTAAGTTCATGACCATGCCGGTGGTAGGTCTCTCGTATGTGAGAGTCTGCCTGGGTAAGTACCACCGCAATGTCTATTTCTGCCGCCAGGCGACAGTACGTAGTCCCTGTTGTGTTCCGGTTTGAAGGACATTATAGCCAGTGTAATTACTGGACATAACAAGACTCAGATATTTGAGTGCAGTGGTATACCCAACAATGCTTTATAATTAAAGATATTGGATGGTATTTTACTGTTTATGGGCGATCGTATCGCTTACCATAAGGCGAACGGCAAGCTCGTCTCGTCATTCAAACTTCCTTACTTCACCGCAGTCTGACAAAAATATTTATGCAGAAATGTCAAAACAAGCCTATTTCGTTAAACTAGTACGTCCCTGCCCTGAGGTTACAATCCATTGATTTCACTCGTACTTAGCATCGGCCCAATTGGGGCGGAAGATCTGTATTTTCGTTGCGGGCTCGCATACATTATCTATGTGATTGTTATGGTAATGTATTATAATTGATTTGATGTGATGGTTCTTTTGTGCCTCGTCACCCTTTTGAAGAGTGATCATGTGTTATTGGATTTCGAATCCTTGCGACTCCGAAAGAGACCCTAAGACTAACCACAGAAGTAACTTTATTGTTTAAATCTGATCAACTGGCAATGATTACGAACAATCGTGAATTTAAGATTCCTTTTTAGTTTTGACAATAAAACATGTAATTTGTATTTGAAGAAAATTATATTATTTGGAAGACGAAATTCCAATAAGCTTAGAGACTACATTAATTTATGAAAGCAGAACCATTCGTACAGCTGATATTACATTAAATATACATACTAATTACTATCACATTACAGACAATTACTGGTAAACTAAAAGCGGCACATTAGAAATTCTAATATCATTAGGTAGGTAAAGACACGCGTTAAATGCTCCCACTATACATTTCAGAGAATCTTGCAATTATCGCCTGCGGGAGAGATTCGAATACTGCGCGTAAACTACCACAAAAATACACCGTGTATTCACATAGAATTTACAAACGTATAAAATAGGAGATATTTCAACGTGCTAATAGCTGAGAAATTATCATAATTATTGGAAGGAATGATGATATGTTCTGGCGAAAAGTACAATATGGGCTGGCTTAGCAATTAATAAAAAAAATAATCTTGGAAGTTCTATCTGAGCTTAGGGTCGCGTTGTGTATTTTTACTAGTAAGCAGCAGTGTGAAAGAACTATCATGTGTTGGCTTTAATGCAATTATAGCCGTTAGCGGGTATAATTATCATTAGCCAATTTGAGACTTGCGAAGCAGTAGACAAGATGATGAGTATAGTGTTTTTAATTATAAAACCTCGGGAATATTGGAGTTCTTTATGGGCACTAATATTACTAACTATCAGGCCACTAAATCGTCTCTTTATTGAATAAAATAAAAGTTATATTTGAAAATTCCGTATTAAAGTTATGCAGCAAAAGGTACGACAAACTGTAAGGAAAAATTACCGAGCGACTATCGAGCCATAAGAAGTTGAAAACTACGCGAAAACTTTCGCCTTTGCAAGTCCTTAATTGAGGCGACTAGCTGACGTAGAATATCGTCGAAATCATTCATTCAAATTCGTTCCATTCGGTCAGTCTAAGAATATAAATATATGTTCTGCAATGTGGTCGGCATGATGCTCGATATTATGTTTTTGATTTAGTTGCTTTTAGAGGCAATGCTCAGCCTTATTGACGCTATTCAATATTTCGATGCTTAATCTTGATAATTGGTAACACGTAATAGTCTGGTGTTGCGATATAGTAAATCTATATCTTATATTTCATCATCAACCACTACGTTGAAAATAGGTCTTCCCTAAAGATTCCCAGACCAACCTGTTGGAAACTGCATTTGCCTTCAAATCCTGATAAAGCACGGCATTTACTGTAAGAATTCCGACACCAACCATTTCTCTTGATTCACATTTTAAATTCTTCCTGGAGGCAGTATCTAATTTGCGACGTAACGTCTCCGTCCGGGCCCTGACCCGTGTTAGCTCGAACGTGTTTGAAATATGAATTGCTTTAGTATCACACTTCGGAGCTAGTTGCAATTTGGAAGGCCATTCATAACGCCACCTGAGAGCCGGAGGATTTTCGGACTTTAGACTCTCAATTTTTATATAAATCAAGGAAGAGGTGTCGTTCTTTTTTATAAGTGCATGACAAAGTGACCCCACTGCACCTGATGGTAAGCGAAGTGAGGTCCAATGGGATTGACGAGAGATGATTACCCCTCGACAGTCGATACAATTATGCTGGCCTGTTAGAACCGGATATATACACGCTGATCCGGGAACGCGACATACTTACGTGGGCCTTTATGGCGGGTTTTAATACATTGTGTACGGTGGTCACTATTCGAGCGCAAATAAAATATATCCTACCACCAGCAAGAAGTTCGTTAAGGCTCTGTCTAATTTCCTTGCTATGTTAATCTAAATATTAACAGGCCGGCATAATTGTGTCGACAGGCAAGGTATAATGATTTCTCATTAGTTGACATTCTATCTTCCATTCCGCTTACCTTACAATGTGGGTAATGCTATATCCGTATAGAAAAAAATTGAACTTCCATACAATTATGTTCACCAACACATTCATTAGTAAGATAACAGAAACAACATGAAAGGAGTAATACAGAATTGTACTTCGAAACAGGGGAGACGAGGTATATCTCGAGCGCCTCATTTACGTCTTAATTCGAAACTTTCATATACAAAGTAAACTGCATCATGTACGCAGACACCGTCTTTGTATTAAACTTAGCGTCAGTTCGCGTATTAAGAGCGGCGTAATGAGATGAATTTTGTCATTGAGAAGGAAATCTTATATAATATACTTTAAGTATAATACAAACTCGAAATTAGTTTGTCACAATTTTTTTACATATGTTATATTTTATCCCAAAAAAAATTAAAATTACGTCATGCAGTTATCTTTTGTATTAATAAAATTCGGCGCATGTCGGTCGCTCCCTGATACCTACTACTACAGCTGATCGTTACAAGTACACCCTTCCCCACCCCGCGGCCCCGCACACGTCAGGCTCGTTCCCTTGTTGCGGCGTAGGCTAGTGCTGAAGAGTTTTTTTGTTTGAACGCGCTAATCTCGGGAAGTATTTGTTCGAATCGAGAAATTATTTTTATGTTGGATAGCTCATTCATCCAGGAAGGGTATAACATCTCGCTATGACCAATAGAGCAGAGCATCAATCTATACTATTATATAAAGCTGAAGAGTTTGTTTGTTTGTTTGTTTGAACGCGCTAATCTCAGGAACTACCAGTCCAAACTGAAAAATTCTTTTTGCGTTGGATAGCCCTTTGTTCGTGGAGTGCTATAGGCTATATATCATCACGCTATACCCAATAGGAGCGGAGCAGTAATGGCTAATCTCAGAAACTACCAGTCCAAACTGAAAAATTCTTTTTGCGTTGGATAGCCCTTTGTTTGTGGAGTGCTATAGGCTATATATCATCACGCTATACCCAATAGGAGCGGAGCAGTAATGGCTAATCTCAGGAACTACCGATTCGAACTGAAAAATTATTTTTGTGTTGAATAGCCCTTTGTTTGTGGAGTGCTCTAAGTTATATATCATCACGCTATGACCAATAGGAGCGGAGCAGTAATGGCTAATCTCAGGAACTACCAGTTTGAACTGAAAAATTCGTTTTGTGTTGGATAGCCCTTTATTTATGGGGTACTATAGGCTGTATATCATCACGCTATGACCAATAGGAGCGGAGCAGTAATGAAACATGTTGCAAATATGGGGACAATTTATTAGTTTTGAGAGCTTCCGTTGCGAGCGCTGCGTAAACGGTTAAAGTTATGCAACAATGATGTATGACGGGATTGTTCCTCTTAAAAAGTTCTATAAAAATATATTATAAAACAAAGTCCCCCGCTGCATCCGTCTGCCTGAACGTCTTAAACTCAAAAACTACCCAACGTATTAAGATGAAATTTGGTATGGAGACAGTTTGAAATCCTGGGAAGAACATAAGCCAGGAAGGAAAACTTTAGCCTGAAAAACTTTACAACGCGGGCGGAGCCGCGAGCAAAAACTAGTATAATATAAAGCTGAAGTCTTTGATGAACGCGCTAATGGTTATTTAATGTCTATTTCACTGTCGAAGATTGCTTCAGTGGCGTACTCGCACTGCGTCTGCGATACCACATTACTTTGAGGTCCCAGATTTGAATTTCGGGATGAGAGAAGTGGCATTAGGATTTTATCCTTATTATCTTCCCAGAGTCTGGGATTTGTGTACATTATAACAGTAGGCTCCCCCTGTTATATTAAAGGGTAGAACAAACATGAGAAAAGTGACTGCGCTGGTTGTACCTCTGCCTACTTTTTCGGTAAAAAATTCCAAAATTCAATGCATTTCATGCCTTTAGGAATAAAAACACTATATGTATTGAGTTTTGTAAGTACCTCTGCCACACTTTGTCTATAATATGCTTGTAAAGGTAATTTATTCCAACCCCATATGGGAGTGAAAAAATGCAGAGAGAAAAAGAACAGTAATCTAAAAATGAAATTGACAGACCCTCATCAAAGCTTATGGCCTCATTCCCAAATAATTTACCAAATTCAAGAGTCCTAATCCAAGAATTATCCAGAAAATAAATTACACGTAAACCTTCAAAGACTGAAATGAATAATAGTCGGTCTGTAACAGCGCTCCATAAATTTTGTAATAAAGTTACGAAATACGTTCTTTCATTTCTGAGTATTGAAATTTAACCACTCGTGAATAAGTTTCTTTGAACTTATCCAGCGACGCGGCCCCAACTTCCCCTTTACATCGGTTGTTTTCAAACAAAATAGATATATTTTCGTCATAATGCTCGCTCTATGGAATACAAATTCTTAAACTGCAATGTTGACAAGTGAAAAGACTAATGATTTTGGGGAAGAGGAGGCTGAGGAAATCAGGCATGCGAAGAAAGAGTCGCTAAAGATTAAATAAATTTAACTAGTAATATATAAAAAATTAAGGACGTGTTTTTGTTACTAAAACAAAACTAGCCGTTCATCGGATAGCAAACGAAATGGCTGCCCGGCAGTGGCGAATAGTGAAATTTTACGAAAGGAAATCCGATACAACATATAGGTACTAATATGTATAAACGAGGTCTAAAATCGTTCTTATGATAATTTGATTCTACAGAAAGGGAAGCCGGCATAAATCGGGTTATATGGACCCTTCCCCAAAGCAATATTTAGAACATTGATTTATAAAACACTGCATATTACTATAGTACGTGCATCATCGCCAGATATTAGATATTGTTGTTCTAAGTTCTAAATCTTCACAATTTCCAGTACACCATGAAGAGCAACAACTATTTTCAACCTTCGATGCAAAGAGAAAGTTGTTATTCTCTTGACTATTACATTTTGACCTTATAACTCCATCGTCATATTCTTTGTGAATTATGACTTGCTTTAAGGTGAAGGAAAACATCACGAGGCAACCTGCATAATTGAGAATTTCTCTGTAAGAATTTCGAGGGTGTGTGAAGTCTACCAATCCGCACTATTCCAACATGGTGGACTGAGGCCTAATCCCTTACAGTAGCAAAAGGAGGCGCGTGAATAGCAGTGGGACAGTATATAACAGGGCTGATATTAATATATATTCTTTGATCTTGAATAAACCTCTTTAAGCTGAAGTGCTCATATTACTCAACAAGCTTAGACAAACATATATCACTGTAAACTAAGGATTGAAATATTTCAAGCTCTAAAACCCTGATAAATCCCAGCACATTGTTAATCTTTGGTCCAAACGTTCCTATAAGAAGCTTACGTGTAGCATTGATGAAAATATTAAGCCTGTTTCTGCAAAGGAGTGGACGTGCAATGGAATAGGCTTGGTTTTCGCCAGTGATATTAGGGTGGTGGTAAATGTATATCGAAGAGGAACTTTCCACTGTTAGATAATTTTTGTAAACTTATATGTATTTTACGACTGCCTCGGTGGCGTAAATGTACTGAATACGCGGTACGACAAAGCTCTGAGGTCCTGGGTTCGAATCCCGGGTCGGGCGAAATGATTTTTGGGTTTTTCTGCTCAGTATCAGCCCGATATGGTGATAGGCTCGCCCCCATCACATCATAGAACGGAACACAAGTAGGTGCCCTTGTGGCGCCTCTGCATACCCTCTCGGGGATAAATCCGTGATGTTGTGTGTGTGTATTATGTATTTTACATAAAATATTTAAATACTTTAAGTTATCAAATCTTTCGGTGAAAATAATGAACGGGGTACCAAGTTTTATAAGTTATCATAGTGCTTTCATTGTTAATAAAGTTATTAGACCTCAAGAAGACCTTAAACCCCTAATTATAGACTTTAAGTCTATACTCCACATCATGGTTAAAATTTACTAAATATTCTCGTTACTCGAGTAAACACGTTCATTACCTTCAAAATCTCATTATCTTTACTAAAATTCCTAATCAAGAAAGATACGTTACAAGTGTATATAAAATATAATCCTTTTATTTGAAGTTGCCTCTCCAAAGATCCCCGGCATCTATTAAAAGGCTCCATTACACTAGATACGGGACGGCAAGGTCCCGTAGGTACACTCATTACTACTCTTTATATTTAGTTTACATGTTCGTTTGGATTAAAACCTATTTGTATTTAGTATATTTGGTTAGACTGACCTTCTGAAATGTCCTCAAACATTGCTGTATAGGCATTTAATAATTAAAAGCTAAGTAACATTTTTCTTTTAGTAAGTTTTTTTGTATTATATTAGGCACCACTATGATGGTGAAATACGCTTTGGGTAACTATATGTACTGTCTAAATTAATATGGAAACCTGTCACACATGTAGAACTCTTTACGTTTTTTTGTCTTTAAGGCAAACGATAATAATCAGTAAAACATCCATATGTAACATAAATAAGTCTTTTATATCACCTTAGAACTGTTAAAATTCTTAAACGTTACTTGTTTATATAATAAGTTTATTACATTAATTATGTACGGAACTCTTTTTAGAGTTTCGCGATTCGCACTATCCCAAGAAAGTTTAATATATTTTTAGGTTATATTTTTCTTTGTGATGACCATCGTAAAATGTCTTAGTTTTTTTATCGACGGCAAAGGTGCTTTGAGATACGGTCCGGCGCTCCGGCGCGGTATTCTGAGAGACCTCTTTAATAGCGCGTGAGTTACAGATATGAGCACAATAGGCCTGGTTTATTATTATTTTTTTTATAAAAATGCATGTGCCATTATTACCCTATCTCCCCGAAGGGTTGAGTTCGCTAGAGAATAATAGCGTGCCAATATAAGAGTGACATTCATTTAACACATGGCTAGAGTTAGTGATTAGAAGACAATCATAAAATAATACATTCCAGCGTAAACAAAATCATAAAGGCTTGTTTCCCTCACAAGGGATTACCTACGTTTACTTTGACAGAAATATTGCTTTTTTGTGCATTCATGCATTATTAATATTGTTTATACATACGGGGGAAAAATATTTTAACACCTCTAGGCACATATGGGCCTCATTTTGTTAATTATGTGTGGGATGTTCCCAGCTTCCCCTGCGTTTATTAGGAAGACGTGGAAAGGTACTATTTATTTGATGTGAAAGGTGACAGCCTACTTTAGGCTCGTGTTTGAAATTTGCAAAAGCTTTTGTGTCAATATAGTATGATTTTTTGAATAAATATTTCGTATTTATAATTATTCTTATCAATAAACTGTGTTAAGTAATTCCTTAATGGCAGAAATCGGCAGACTATATTGTTTCAATACGAAATATTCATAATTCGTCGCCATTCTTTGTCGATGTGGTGAAATAGTTCATAGTATCTGCCCGGTGCCTTAAAAGTCATATTCATCATGTCATAAAAGTAATCTTTTTTATACGAGCAGAGAGCACGGCAAAGTGACCCCAATGCTGCTGATGGAGTGGAATTAATAGAATGTCAACTGATGAGAGAAGATTATCCCTCGGTAGTCGACACAATTATGCCGGCCTGTTGGAACCGGATATACACAGGCTGATCCTGGAACGCGACACTCTTACGTGGGCCACTATGGCGGGTTTTAACACCTTGTTTACTCGCTATGCGGGAGGATATAAATTATATCCTACTACCAGTAAACATAGGTTGGCTAATTTTAGTTTAACCTCTATATAAATATAAACTTAAAGAAATAAAGATCATATTTTAAATACGATACTTACTAGTAGTTTGTCTTTGTCCTTTTAGTTTGTTAATTTTACGAACGACGAGCTCTTTCCTACTTCATTATTCAGTTTTCGATAAAATGAACCTTGTTAAGTTCAAATTGATCCTCTTTATGCACTTGCCAATGGAACCTTCGCGAAGTTTTAGACTTCGTAATTTGTTGCATAGGTCGAATACTTTACAATAATCCGTCACTATATTGGGTACAGTGCTCGCAAGTAAATTTTAGTATTAAATAACTTTCTGATGTATAGAAATCATGTTATTTTCATCAATTTTTGTAGGTTGGTACTTTAATAATACCAACCCGGTCTAACAGCCGAGATTCAGTAATGATAAAAAAAAAATAATAATAATATCAGCTCTGTATTATATACTTGCTTACTGCTGAGCACGGGCCTCCTCTACTACTGAGAGGGATTAGGTCTTAGTCCACCACGCTGGCCTAGTGCGGATTGGTAGACTGCACACACCTTCGAAATTCCTATAGAGGACTTCTCAGATGTGCAGGTTTCCTCACGATGTTTTACTTCACCGTTAAATCGAACGATAAATTCACAAAGAATACACTCATGATTTTTTAGAAATGTCAGAGGTGTGTGCCCTTGGGATTTGAACCTGCGGACATTCGTCTCGGCAGTCCGTTCCACACCCAACTAGGCTATCGCCGCTTACTACGACAGAATTAGAAAAACCTTATAAAAAATCTAACAATTCCACGTCAGAAAGTCACTCTTCCACACCACAAGTAATCCCGTAAAAATATACGACAAAGACAATGTCCCCGTATATTTTATTTACGTTGCGTCGTGCAAAGGAACGAATACAGACAGCCGGCAGAAATCTCTAAAATATTCAAACTGCCACCTTTCAGAATCAATGTGGCATGTGGAGGCTCTTCATATAACAACAGACCGCAATATTTTACATAATTGGACCTCTTATTGACATTTCAGAACGTAAAATGTCAAAACTGGCACCCGGAAAGTTTCGTTCCAAATTAGAATTGCAGAAATTAACGTAAATTGTGGGCAGAATGGAAATTGTTTTTGCATTCTGTTTGATATTGTTTTTTTTATTGGTTTTAATTATTTCTATTGAAATGGATATTGTTTGTGGGTTGCTTGATTGTTTGTATTTAAATGTGGTAAAATGTTATGCGCTATGCTCGTTTATATTTAAATCGTTTCGAGTTATATAAATTGAAAATATAAATATTGCAGAGAAGCACTAAAGGTAACAAAAATGTTTTGCTAGTGGTATATTTTATAACCGCCCGGATAGCGACCACCGTAGACGTGGTATTAAAACCAGCCATAATGGCCCACGTAAGATCAGCCTGTGTATATCATTATCTGGGTCCAACAGGCCGGCAAAATTGTATCAATTACCGCGGGGTAATCATCTTTCGTTAGTCAACATTGTAATGGACCCCACCATAAAAAAAAGATAAAACGTTACACTTTTATATATTTATTTACAAATTACTAATTGAATTTTGTTTCAATACGTAGACTTTATTTATTTATAATCCAATATGGCGGCTGTTAGCAACACCTAATCAATTAAAAAATAACATTTCTCAACAAAGATTTAAAATTACACGCGAATGGGGTATTAGTAAGAAAACAATAAGCTTTGTTACGTCGCTTGAAAGGAGTTCTTTAATGAAGGGAAGCCTGTCGCTTTTCAGTTTTTTGCCTAGAAATAGACCAGCTGTCTGCTTGTTTACAACGTTTAACAAAAGGCTATTTTATACTAATTAACCTATGTGTTCGGGTGATGTTAGAATTCTTGATGTCATTTAATTATTACGTTATGAAAGTTTTGTATTTGTGATAGATTGATAACGATGTGAGAAAGTTGTTTGACTAAATTGCTTACAAATGGTACATAATGGTCAGTAATACGAAAAATAACCTTGCCTTTTATTGTATGCATTGGCCAATATTATAAAACTCAAATATTCAAACGTAGTCTACTATCTACTACTTCTTCGAGTAGTCATCGCATAGGTAGTTAGTGAAAGGCTGGTAGGTTAGCTAGGTTAGGGCTTTTATTGTCCTCACCGGTGAGGATCACGACGCGTTTCTCCCTTATTGTTTATTTAAAATTACATATATACATCATTTTATTTCTTCTTTCCTGTCAGCCCGAGCTGGCTTCTTTGTTTACTATATTTTTCATTTATTTTATTGTCAATATAAGTTGTCTTTGTTTATATATAAGCTAATTTAATTAAGTAATAATTAAATATTCTCATGTACCTTGACTTATCACAAGTGCAACTATGTTCGCCTACGTGATGAATAAAGCATTTTTTTTTATTAGGATTGCAAAAAAATACAAAAATCGAACATAGAATCCATCAACGCGTTTGTATTTAGACTATTGCTTTAACAGGCATCATCATTAATTCACATAATGGAAACATCCGTTCATTATGTAACCATATCACCAAACACGGAACTGTTCAAAATAATACAAGCCGGGAGGGGTTTAATCAATGTTTACCATCCATTAGTGAAGTATTGTTATCGAATACGATATGTACAGAGATAATAGTTGAATAATAACGGATATGTAAGTTTTGTACTTGTATCAGCTCGGATACCGACCACCTTACACAAAGTGTAAAACCCGCAATAATGCTCCACATAAGTGTGTCGCGTTTGGGATCAACCTGTGTATGATTCAAATTGATCGTCATAATTGTGTCTACCATCGACGGCTAATAATAATAAATAATCATTTTAATATGTCTAAATATTTAGACTTGGCACATGAGGTTACCGACGTGTGGGATGTGGACTCTGCAGTTATTGTCCCGATTGTCGTTTCTACGCATGAGTTGATACCAAAGAGCCTCAACCAACATCTTCGGAAGTTCTCAATTGGCCGTTGGGTCGGAAGCCAGATGCAGAACGCAGTATTTCTTGACACGGCGCGCATTGTGAGGAGATTCCTCACTTTGAATCCCTAACCACCAGTGGCTTGAGTCTTGAGCTTCGCCATCGGAGGGTCATTAATTTTTTGTATTTTTATATGTATGTTTTTCTTTTTAAATGTATATTTAAAAATTTAAAAAATGCCTTTAAAATAAAGAGAATAATCATTTCTTTTCAGTTAACACCACCTGGACTCTAATCCACTTACCATGAGAGTGAATTTGTCTTGCGCGTGTATAAAAAAATATTATGAACGTTTATTTAGGCATTATTTTTTTAATATAGTCTTCTTTATTGAATGCTAGAGGATTTTGTAATTCAGAGTTCGAGTAGTGATGAAGTAGTGACGCTTATTGATGCACGAGGGTCTTGCTCGTCTCGTCATAGAGTCAATTAAAAAGTATTATTCTACTGGGACTGACTTATTTTCTTAGACAATTATTATATAAATTAAACTTACTAAAATAAAATAAATAAAAAAGCCTTTATTTCTCAGTGTACAGAAATAATACACATAAAAAAAACTTAACCTTACTAAAATAGGGCAGGATAATTGTGTCGGCTGGCGAGGGGTAATCATCTCTCATTAGACACTATCTGGAGCCTACTTTACTTATTTTCATGTACAGAGGGTTCATTTTGCCATGTCCGTATGAATTAAATGAATCTTCAAAATTTTATACATTACCCCGAATCCCGATAATAGGACTTATAATACAAAATCCGTAGACAACCAAAGTAAGCCCAGAGTATTTACAATTACCCCATCCGCAAGTTGAATTTCAAAACGTTGTCCCGGACATAATATTTGAAACACAAGGCCAAAGTTGATGGTTAATGGAAAAACTTGGCCTGTTTTGCACGTCGTATCGAAATGACTTTGGTAACTTAGATGAGCGCTTGAGAAAATGCATATAAATATGCCGGCATTGTTTATGAAAAGTTGGAGCTTGTGCGGGATTTAAAACGTTGGAAATTGTGTACGTAATGCATATATTGAAAGGTAAATATTGTCTCAATAGCTGGAATGAATAATTTTTGTTTACCATTTATCTTCCTATATGGGGTAAACTGTAAATTCTAGGTTAATTTTTAGCTTCGGCCAGGTGATTGTTTAGGAAATGAGATGTACTGTTCTAAGATATTTATTTAAAATTCGTTAAAGCATAGAAATCCAATAGTGGGCTGCCTTCAGCCAGCTTGCGCTTGCTTGGTCGTAAAAACTAAACCAACTCTTTTGAAATGTACACATGGAATACGTTACTAAGAGGTAGCACTGATACCACATTATAGAGGAGTAAGGGTCGGAAAGAGTGTAGGTAGACCTCGGATTTTTAATTCACACGACCGGCATACTTCTGGCGATTATCAGGGACTGAACATGTATCGTATTAATAATCTACAGTACATTAGTTTCGGAGTTACAATTTTTACCTTCATAAATAATTAATTAATTACCTTCCAAAACCCACCTTAAAGAATTACCTTCGATACCTAATCATCCGTGATACCTTCGTATTATCTGTGATTACTAGAGCGTAGAGGTATACATGTATACACAGGGTCAATCGTAAAGGGTCCAAGGGTCGAGTCACGTATATCCAATGAAGTAAAATTGTAGTCGCTCGGGTATTATATCAAGCGAATTGGGGTAAACTTTATTTGATTTTCTACCCCTTAGTTAAAGGTCCGGCTACTTTTGCTTTTCGAACGCTTTGACTAGGTGTGCTTGTTAACATTTTAGCATTTGTGTATCGTTTTGGGGTAAATGTAAAAAGATTTTTTTTTCTTTGTTTTCAAGTGGCGTCGTGACTGCGATAAAGGTGAGCGAAATCAAAATCTGTATTCCTTTTTTTGCAAAAAGAAAAAAGGAATTTAAATCACAGTTTTTTATGCGTGCATTATTATTCCTTTTCTTCCTTCATTTCCCGGTGTCATCTAAGATGTAATTCTTTCATTTTTCAAAAAGCATCCATTCACTTAAAATTAGGGTGCTTTTCGGTGGTCACTATGACACGCTGGATCTGCTTCATCGCCTTTTCTGAAATAAACAATAGGGATATTCGTTCTTTTACTGTTTAAATCTGTATTTTAATTATTATAACATTGAAACAGTTCATAGATTATAATATAGTACATTATGTAAAAGCGGCAATAGCCTAGTTGGGTGTGGAACGGTCTGCCGAGACGGATGTCCGCAGATTCAAATCCCAAGGGCACACACCTCTGACTTTTTTAAGATTATGCGTGTATTCTTTGTCAATTATCGTTTGCTTTAACGGCGAAGGAAAAAAACGTGAGGAAACCTGCATACCCGAGAAATTCTCTATAGGAATTTGAAAGGTGTGTGAAGTCTACCAACCCGTACTACACCGGCGTGGTCAACTAAGGCTTATTCCCTATCAGTAGTAAAGGAGGCTCGTGTCCAGCAGTAAACAATACAGGGCTGATATTATACATTACATATGATAATACATTTATCAAGAGTTATATGAACATCTTATGTTCAGCAAAATATCAACACTGTGGTACGTGCTGCGTCAAGATTCAATTTCCAAGAGGATTTCATAAAAAACGAACATTTCTGATAATGCCGAAATTAATTCCTTCAACGTCCAGTTTTCAGTATATGTCGATACCCAGCCTTGAAAGTTCAGGCTTAAGTCAGTAACAGCCTAGCAGCAAGAGCTATCCTGCTGGTGGTAGGATATATTTTATTTCCGCCCGGATAGCCATCACCAACAAGGTGTTAAAACCCGCCATAGTGGCCCACGTAAGAGTGTCGCGTTCCGGGATCAGCCTGTGTGTACCCGGTTCCAACAGGCCTGCATAATTGTGTCGACTGTCGAGGGGTTATCATCTGTCGTCGACAATGGGACCCCATTCTACTTACCATCAGGTGCAGTGGGGTCAATATTCCGTGCGCCTAAAAAAACAGAGCCTACTGTTGCGATGTGATATTATACGATAGATATTGATATAACTGATGTGATATGTGAAAATTTGGACTTAACATTCTGTTTCTATAGGAATTTCAGAAGAAATCAGCGTAGTTCTGGTGACTGTCGTAGGGCATGTATTGGATGACAATCCTAACTCTTTTTATTAATAAAAGTCCTGTGCCCAACAGGTCACTATGAAGTATGCAATAAATAACTGATAGTAATACCATTTTCACTCACGGTTTTTATCACCGATAGGGTATGGAGAGGCGAAACTGGTGCAGCCACTTTCCGCTATGTCTTTCGATCCATAATATAATAGGGGGCAAGTCTAACGCCATATCGGGCTCAAATTCCAAAGTCCGGGCTGGTACTGAGTAGAAAAACTTAATATCACTTTGCCCGACATGAAAATCGAATCCGAGACCTTAGCTCTACTGTCCTACCGTGATATAATTACTTCACCAAGGCAATCCATTTTCATAATTATGCTTTTATAAATTAACAATGTGCAGTCCATTTCATGCAATATTTTATTTCTAACACACTCTGCCATTATCCTCTTTTTCATCGTTTACGTTCCACCCAAAGTGAATAAAATAAAAACAACTCAGTACAGGCGATACAAAAATAAAATATAAATGTTGCCAACAAAGGAATTCTAAAAATCCACTGTTATTTTACAGCTGACAACAATTTATAAAAAATAAATCGCAGAATGAGTTTGAATACAAAGAGGTGCTTCAGTATCAAACCAATTTGAATATGGAATACATATTTAAATTAAAACAATGGAACTTAAACTTTGCGGTCGTTAGCTTTGGCATTGGAAAGTATCTATTCAGCCTGTTTTATCATTGCATTAAAAAGTTTGTGAAAGTATCAGAAGAATATTCGCAACGTAATGTTTTGTCGTTTGAGCCTATACTATATTTCAGTTTACCCCTAAATAAACACAAGTCCGTTAATGTTGTTAAATACATTGCTAGTTCCACGATCAGGCCTGACAGGAAGGTAAAGTTCGTAAACTAGCTAAAAGCATTTACCATACGAGTTATGACCATCTCTACCGGAGCGGACGTCTAACCTCAAGGGGTAAGCAGAGTTGTAAGCACATTTTGGGGTAATATTTCCTTCTCATAATGGGATAGGACAATAGCTGTCCCAAAATATTTTTCGGTTAAACCAAACTTCAAAACGATCTGTGAAATATTATTATAACAGTGTTTAACTAATCACGAATATTTATCTTTCTAATATTTATTTACAATCTTAATAGTTAAGTGGAAAATCATTGATTGAATATACTCGGTGTTTTAGATGAATATGTATTGTCGTGTCCTAAATCTAATTCAATTTATAGCCGAGACAAAAACGTCTAGAAAAACATAAATGAACAAAAAGTCAGGTTGTAACGTTAACTGAAGTTCGTAAGGAAGGCACTAGTTAAAATTCTAGCGAGAAACATATTGAAAGGTAAAACAAACTATCTTATTTCCTGCTAATTGCAATAAATCCAAGCTGAATCAATACAACAGACGTCAAATGCCACACTAATAAAGTTGGCAAATTAAGATGACATTACCCAAACTACATAGGTGCGAGTAGTTTAATTAAACAAGGTACCAAACAAAACAATCTAATAAGCAAAGTTGAGTGCAAAGTCGTACTTCTGACGCCTTGGAACTTGGCGCGAGTTATAAGATGCAGCGAGTGGACATGAATTCTTGGGAAAGATCTTATTTACGCATTAATGACGAGGAGTGTAATCCGTACGTATATGTAAGGGTCAAGATTACTTGTAATCATTAATAACACCTGTGCCAGAACTTTTAATTATAAGGCAGTCAGTATTAATTAAAATTCGCTCGTCACCCTAAAAAAATGTTTGGCCTTTCGGTACAATGTCCTTTATGCTGGAAAATAAAAGTGCTTGCGCAATGTCGCTTGGCAACAGGAATAAACATTTCGGAATTACCTACCAAATCGGACGTCATTCAGATTTGCGTTCTAGCAAGAATAAAAAATCCTTTTATGCTGAAACGAATATTGCCTACGATTTCGTCCGCGTGAATTTTTTTCCAGAATAAAAAGTAGTCTACAGCACACAAAGATAATTTAGCTTCCCATTACTAAAAATATACGATTTAGTAGTTCCTGAGATTAAAGCGTTCAAAAATATAGACAAACTCTTCAGCTTCAAAATATTAGTATATATATGGCTTCAATAAATTATAATTATAAATACTTAAAAAGCCTTGCTCTACCCAAGCACTGAACCTGTTACTTGGACCAAGCGGCATCTAGTAAACCGATTTCAGTCGCTCCCGGGACTGCGGTACAAACTTAGTTAGCACATGTTAGTTGCGAGTCGGGAGTCGAGCGGAGCTAGACACTGCACCCGAAACTAACATATACATGCAGGAATAACTATTTTGTGTTTCAATTGTCGAGAGTGGGTTACAATATGCATTAGGTCATAGATACGATTTTATACCTTATTACAAGACGCACAAATATTTGTATTTATATAAAATGATTTTTTTTATTGTTTTGAATGACGAGACGAGCTTGCCGTTCGTTTCATGGTAGGCCACACGACCGCCCATAAACAGTAGAAACACCATCCAATACCCTGAATTACAAAGTATTGTTTGATATTCTACGGCGCTCGCCACCCTGACTCATGAGATGTAAAGTCTCATTATGTCCAGTAGTTACACTGGCTACAATGTCCTTTAAACCGGATCACCACAATAAATACACACTGCTGCTTGAGGAGAGAAATAGACACTGCGGTGATACCTACCCAGGCGGATTCTCACATATGACAGACCAGTAGTGATCGTACTAATATTATTAATGCAAGTTTGGAAAGATTTTGACATAATAATAATAATATCAGCCCTGTATTATATACTGTCCCACTACTGGGCACAGGCCTTCTTAACTACTTAGGGTGTAGGCCTTAGTCCACCACGCTGACCTAGTATGTATTGGTAGACTTCACATACCATCAAAATCTTAAAGATATTAGATATAATGTACAAAATCGCATAGCAGATTTGTAAGAAACATCACAGGTAAACCATATTCTAGATTAACACATGCCAGTGGTGAAAAATTTGTTTCTGGAAGGAAGCCCGACACAATATAGGTACTAATATACATTAATACGGTTTGCAAATCGTTCTAATGAAAATAAGATTCTATATAAATACTACATCAAGGGAAACCGACAGAAATCGGATTATATGGACCCTTCGCTGTTGATACGTGCTAATTTTATACCGAAAACAGAAGTGAGACCTTTATTCTGGGACCTTTAATGGAACCAAAATCAACACCTACTTTAACTTCGGTTAGGGCTAAAATCCCTTGTACTATCCGCAAACTACTTTATAACATCTCATGTATATGCGCAAGAAGGGGAATCACAGTCTACGATAGATCACACTGATCCCTCGAAGGAGTAACATCAAAGTCTTAAATCAGTGTTGTACAATGTTATTTG
Source organism: Manduca sexta (assembly GCF_014839805.1). NCBI lineage: Eukaryota > Metazoa > Arthropoda > Insecta > Lepidoptera > Sphingidae > Manduca > Manduca sexta. Next base: position 15,692,145 of record NC_051139.1, read on the forward strand.
TTGTCTGTACGTAATTACCGGCAGAGGGCGCTAGTTGGAACCAGCTACGAACTTCTGACATGTCTGTATGTCGTTGGTAGGTGCCACTTGGATCTTTAAGTACTAGTGAGAGAAATTTGGTTTGTGATAAATATTCAAATAAAAGCTATCTTTTCTTGGAATTAAGGCTTTCTTCGTATCGAATTTTATCCAAAACGAGCTATAAATATATGAAAATCGGCATAAACATCAGCTTTAGAAAAAAATATTCGGTTAGCTCTATGCTTGGTTACGCTTGTCTACGCCTGTCTACGCCCGGCTACGTCTGTCTACGCCTCTACGGTTTTGTAGATCGTCATCTCTGGCACTGAGAGCTGATTCTCTACCACTAGATATTTAATATCTTGTATAACAACTTGTGAAAAGACGTAATTTTGATACCGTATACAGTAATACGGTACTAGCGGGCAAGAATCTCCTCTACTAAGGTTTTAGGCCTACCAATACGCCTACCAACTACGACTTCGCTTTTCCACATTAAACACTGCAGTACCAGAAGGATCGAACCAGGATTCCACGCCAGTTTACGAGCAATAAAACAACCCTTTTACTTTTTACTGCACTTGCCACGCGTGATTACATTGTTCGAGCTTGTACGAGCGTGTACGGGCTTACTTTGGATCTCTCGCATTGATGGACGCGGGGCACGATATTTTGAATAGGAAGCCTGTTATGTATGGACTGTTAACGCTGTAACTATTCCGCCCTCAAACTTATTATGGTTATGTAAGCCAGCAAAAATAGACACCCATTTTTATAATATCTAGAAGGAATATTAGGTAAGCCATTGCCTACGCTAAGCTGTTGTAAACTACTAAAGAATTTATCATATAGGTAGCACCCAGTGGTGAAATTTTGCCGAAAGGGAGACCGACACAACATATAGGTAGTATTATGCATATATGCGGCCTGAAAATCATTCTGACGATAATTAATAATAATAATAATAATATCAGCCCTGTATTATATACTTGCCCACTGCTGAGCACGGGCCTCCTCTACAACTGAGAGGGATTAGGCCTTAGTCCACCACGCTGGCCTAGTGCGGATTGGTAGACTTCACACACCTTCGAAATTCCCATAGAGAACTTCTCAGATGTGCAGGTTTCCTCACGATGTTTTCCTTCACCGTTAAAGCGAACGATAATTCACAAAGAATACACACATGATTTTAGAAAAGTCAGAGGTGTGTGCCCTTGGGATTTGAACCTGCGGACATTCGTCTCGGCAGTCCGTTCCACACCCAACTAGGCTATCGCCGCTTTACGACGATAATTAGATTCTATATAAATTGTATTTAAATTCTACATGAAGGGGAGCCGGCGGGAATCGAGATATAAGGACCCTTCGCCATTGTTAGCACCGTAATCTCTATTTCTATCACCAAACACTGTATTCCGGTATGGTAGATAATGTAGTTATTGTTATTATTGTCTTACCATTAATTTTTGGAAAAAATTCTACAGAAACATTTTGACGTTGATGATTACGTTAACAAGTGAAACCGTATTCTTATCTCCTTGAAAATAACACTTTAGAGTAAGTTACTCGAACCTTAAATGTGTTATTAAAAAAGTGTAAGTTTTGAACAAAATAAATATCAATAAAACGTAATTTTAATTTTACATGCCCTAATGCCACTTCTACTGTATAAAGATATTTTGTCACAGCGGCAACATTACACTTTCAGTCAAAAATACTCTCTCGGACATGCCATACTAGCGCTAAACTAAAAAAGATAGAAAAACAGAGGGAGTTTTGTTAAAATTTTCGTTATTAATGGATGATTTTTGGCACAATATTAGCAGATGTAACTACATACACGTATTTCCTACACAAACGCAATGTCAAAATGTATACAAGAATATCTATTTTTTTGCTATCGGAATAGCCGAGGGCTGGTAAACAAGAGAAATATTGCCACATTTTTGCACGATTAAATGCCCCGCTTAAAAACGATTAGTGATCCGAAAGAGCCATTAAGTTTTATTTTTAAAGCCCATCAAGACAGAAAGAGTGCTTTGTGCAGCGATAAATGTGAGAAAAACAATATATTTTTTGCAAGATCGCGCCTTTATCTAAAGAAGTAGACAGTTGCGATAGAAGTCATGAACTGTAAAAATTATACCTTGACACAGATGTATCTTTATGTAATGGTTGTTTTGTTTATATATTTACTAAAAAAAACAATACCCATAAGAAGTGAAACAATTTATATACTTAATTTTCATTGATCTAAGAATCTAATATGACATATCAACAGTCAAACTGTTGTTTAATAACTTCTTATGTTTACGCGTATGTTAGATATTAAAATTAAACTATTTTTCGGATTATATCGCGGTTTTTATTTTTTGATTTTCTCCATACATTTCGGATGACCAACACCTCAGTTCGTCGCGTGACCACGAAGGCTGAAAAATTTACGAAACTTAAAATAAAAAAATGATGAATTGAAATATAAATTAATTTTAAAATCAAACTATTATTAAAAAATTATGTCCTTTTGAAGCGGCGATAGCCTAGTTGGGTGTGGAACGGTCTGCCGAGACGAATGTGCGCAGGTTCAAATCCCAAGGGCACACACCTCTGACTTATCTAAAATCATGTGTGTATTCTTAGTGAATTTATCGTTCGCTTTAACGGTGAAGGAAAACATCGTGAGGAAACCTGTACATCTGAGAAGTTCTCTATAGGAATTTCGAAGGTGTGTGAAGTCTACCAATCCGCACTAGGCCAGCGTGGTGGACTAAGGTCTAATCCCTCTCAGTAGTAGAGGAGGTCCGTGCTCAGCAGTGGGCAAGTATATAATACAGGACTGATATTATTATTATTATGTCCTTTTGAAAATATTCGATAAACTATGATTTATTCTACATATTCCTCAGACATATTCGTACAGTCTATTACATGTTCGAGCATTTGTAGTGTAATCTGTTGAAATCTCTGTAAAGTAGTAAATGTGAGATGTGAAACAATCACAGGACACTCGAAGCACACTTTATGGACAGTTTTACGACAGACGGATCTCTACGGGTCAAACTTAAAAGTAAGGATTGAGGAAATACACATTGCATACGTCAGTTTAAAAGACTAAGAATTTGTATTGCCTTTTCATAAATACAAGCAAATTACATTGGTTAATCTGTTTCAGAGCCACGACCTCACAGACGTTATATACTGTATATTTATCCTATAGTATTATTTGTAGTGCCTCCTGTGCCCATAACATAAGTTAATTCTTACCATGGGCACGGGGGTTACTAATTCCTTTGTCCTGTACAGTTATATACAATTTTTAATTATGCAACACTTATTTGTTTTTTTAGATGTTAACAAAATCTTGTAATATTCTTAGTTCTTTTTTAAGTTTCCAATTGAGTGTTAATATTAGTTATGTTATCCAAATCTATTCAAAGGTTTGCGCTTGATGTTCCAATGTACCTATTTATCCGATAACATAAATAAAAAAATTGAATTTAGAATCATCCAAATATTTTTTTATCGTCTTCATCATCAGCCTGTTGCAGTCCATTGCTGGATATAGGCCTTTCCCAAAATACGGCACAGAGTCCGGTCTGCTGCTTTATGCATCCAGTCACTGCCGGCCCTCTTGTCTAAGTTGTCCTGCCATCTAGCCAGAGGTCGTCACGCTACGTTTGACATGACGCGGTCTGTCCAGAACACGCTTACTCTAGCTGTTACTTGTTCTGCGACATATGTGACCAGCCCATTGCCACTTCAACCAAATATTACTGGTAGTAGGCCTCTCATATGTGAGAGTCCGCCTGGGTAGGTACTACCACAATGTCTATTTCTGCCGCCAAGCAACAGTGTGTAGTCATTGTTGTGTTCCGATTTGAAGGACATTGTAGCCAGTGTAACTACTAGACATAATGAGAATCAACATCTCACGTTTCAGGACGGCGAGCGCAGTGGAATATCAAACAATATTTTGTATTAAGATGGTTTATGGGCGGTCGTATCGCTTACCATCAGGTGAATGGCATTCTCGTGTGGTCATTCACAGCAATAAAAAAAAATACATTCACAAAATTTCGTATTAATAAATATGATATCAATGATATAAAAATAATATCTATTTTACAATAAAACTTGTTTTCGTATCTAAATGGAACTATAATCATACAATATTCCAAAGAAACCGTTCGGTTTTTTGTTTTAACGAACAGACAGAAAAATGTTTAATTTGTATTGCTCTGTAAAGATTGTGCAGGTGAATATACTCTTTATTACGACCTGCGTAAGGTTGGACTATCGGTTTTTAATTAAAAACATATTACAACGGTGCTACAATCGCAAAAACATTTTATATTTAATTTATATTGTGATAACAGTATGAAAATGCAAAAATAGTTTTTGTTATTTTGTTTTAAAGTTTGTTTAATAGAGAAGATCGTTTGATATTTGCTCAGTCATCTATAAAATATTTACTATGATATTCATTTCTTTTTACTGTTTTTGAAAAAATAAAAAACCGTAGCCTCGTTTGTGCGGGGCGAACGGACTGGCGAGACGAATATCGGCAGATTCAAAACTGAAGGGCACTTTGACTTTTCTAAAGTAATTTGTGGGTTCTTTATGGATTATTGTTTGCTTAAACGACGGAGGAACACATTGTGAAGAAACTCGCATACCTGAGAAGTTCTCTATAAGAATTAAGAATTTTGAAGGTATGTAAAGTGCCAATCCGTACTAGTCTAGCGTGGTGAACTAAGGCCTAATCCCTATTATTAGAATAGGAGGCATGTGTTCAGTGGGAAAGTAATACAGGCGTGAAATTATTAATTTGATTATACTATATTATATGTAAACAACGTAATTTAAATGACTTATGTTGTTCATAGGCTATCTGGCTGGCAGATGGTAAATTAATGTTTACAAATCTTTTTTTAAATACGCTTGATTAGAATTGATAAAGCAGCGAACACGCTAAGAATAATGATGATCAAGGTTCAAATTTAATCTGACCGAATAAAATTTAAGTGAATTTTGCATGCGAAAACGCGACCAAATTAACAAGGCCACTGAAATTTGTGTGGATTTTCCAAAAAACTCGACTAAATTAAGGAGGCATAGCTCGGATACTGTGTATAAAGCACAATAAATGAAATAAAACCACTTCTAAAGTCCGTATTAACCAAGTAACTGATTTTCGATTCGAGTTAAGATCTGTATCTTACAATTTTACTTTAAGCTCCAGCCACGTGGTCCGCTACGTGACCTAACTACCAATGAGCGATGGAAAACTCCTAACAAATTGAATGTAATCTTACTGTGACACCTGACTTTGTGCGTCTTAATACCTTATGTGAGTTGTTTGAGAAATAGTTGGTCAGTGAAGATTGTAAATGTGAAATTCGTGTCAAACATATTTAATTAAATTTTAATTTTAAAAGGAATTTTCGAGGGTGTGTGAAGTCTACGAATCCGCATTAGGCCAGCGTGGTGGACTAAGGCCTAATCCCTCTGAGTAGTAGAGGAGGCCCGTGCCCAACAGTGTGATAGTATATATAATACAGGGCTGATATTATTATTATATTTATGTTTAATTAGTTTATTCTGGACTAGTTCTAGGGTTAGACTGTATATAGGTGTGACAATTAGAGTGGGATTTTTGAAGCCTTCACATTTTTTTAAGACTTATTCTTTCTATTATTTTTAGTATTTCAACAAGGAATATCATTACTTCTGTCAGTATGAGCAAAGATTTCTGTAAGATGTTAATTATTTTTAAGAAAATAACTATTCTGAATACGAAAAGCCAATGGGCGAAGGACGGAATTGTATTATTTTTAATTAGTTTCAGAAACCTCAATAAAAGAGAGAGAGAGAATATTATAGTAAGAGAGATATTGTTTCACAGTAATTTGCTAGAACATAAAACAAAATACATTGCAAGAAATAAAAAAAATATTTTCTTTATTCATAATATATTAGTATAAGGAACCTTATTAAAACTTTTTGTCCTGATTTATTCTTAGTAAAAAGACATACGCGGTACTTCATTGATAATATTCTTTATATCCAGTGCCATCGCGAAATTATGAATGAGTGTGAGAAGGCTTTCCATTTTTTTAATAGCGTTTCATTTTTCACGTGCATTAGCAAGCTGCTCACGCGCGGTGTGCGGGCGCGGGGGGACGGAGGCGGGCAGGGGGGCTTCATAGGCCGCGTCCGTGTTTTGTATATTTACGGGATATTATTTTTATTTTTAACCCATGCCCGGTACGCATTGAGAATCCGTATGAATAAATATTTGTGATGAGTTTTACAGCGGTGAAAGGATGATATATTTTTTTTTCTGATTGGATAGCGGATATGTATAATCAAACTTTGTAAAAGTTATTCGATTTCTGATTATTAAGTATTGGGTTTTGTGAACGATATACCGCCATTTTCAATTATCTTAAATCCGATTCCGAGAATGAACTTATCGAAATCACTGATTTGTAAGCATGTCAAAAATACTTTTTTAATTTTATATGTTATGTTTTATTTGTAGGATATATTTTTATCAGCCAAAATAATGACCACTGTAAATAAAATATATTACCACCACCACATATATTGTCATCGTAAGTTAAATCCCGCCATCCGATCCAACAGGCCGGCATAATTGTGTCGACTGCTGAGGGGTAATCATCTCTTGTCAGTCGACTTACTAATAGATTTACTCCATATACCATCAGATAGAGTGGGGTCACTTTGTCATGCTTGTATATAAATATATATCTCAAATTACCGATATGACCCCGAATGCAAATTATGAAATACAGGCTTAACCTAAATGTTAAATTAAGCAAGAGCATTCAAGGACTCCGTCCATTTTTCACCCAATAACCATTGCGGGAGATTTATAAGCAATCGAACCGCGTCTCCAAATGGGTTCATCGGATTTATGGAGGTTTAAGGAGGTTTTATTCTATTAAACGTCTATGCGGTTTTAGTGAATTTCCTGAATGTTTCTTGTGTCAAACTGGTTGGATATTGCGCATTTATTTTAACAGAACATATTAAAGAGGGGATTTTTTGCTTAGTTTGTACGTCAAATGTGTTCGGTGTAGGACTATAAACGCGTCCTGCTATATGAAGCCTGAATTAGCTGGCGCAAAGTGTTTCACCCCTGCCTACTTCTGAAAGGAGGAAAAACCGTGATGCTATGTATGCATGTGTCATAACTGTGAATGTACATATTACTCAATAAATCTAGCTAGTAGAGTAGGAATAGTGATCACTGTTTTGTTCCAATTGCATTTTAATTATATCTATTTCAAACTAAAGAAACATCTTGAAATTTTTATAAACACAAATTATATTAATGAAGAATAATTTATTGTCCCAGGAAAGGTATTCGTGATATACAAAAAAAAAATAGTAAATACATATACTATGTCTATAATAATAATAATAATAATAATATCAGCCCTGTATTATATACTTGTCCACTGTTGAGCACGGGCCTCCTCTACTACTGAGAGGGATTAAACCCTAGTCCACCACGCTGGCCTAGTGCGGGTAGGTAGACTTCACACACCTTCAAAATTCCCATAGAGAACTTCTGTGATGTGCAGGTTTCCTCACGATGTTTTCCTTCACCGTTAAAGCGAACGATAATTCACAAAGAATACACACATGATTTTAGAAAAGTCAGAGGTGTGTGCCCTTGGGATTTGAACCTGCGGACATTCGTCTCGGCAGTCCGTTCCACACCCAACTAGGCTATCGTCATGTCTATACCATACAATAAATATTAAGGTATTAGGATTATGTTATTCGATTTCAATATTTAGCAAATTAGAGTTTGTTGCTATTTCAACAATTGGTAAATAGCTCAAGGTACTAAGTACAAGGTATAGTACAAGTACTGAAAGTAATTTCTATCTAAGGTATTATATAACATATTCTTTTAAAAATTCACAAAGGTTTAAAGAAAATAGCCTTATTTGTAAACTAGAAAGAGATGGAAGAGTTCATAAACAAATAAAAGTGTTATCTATTGAAATTCGTTGAAATAGAAATAACGAACGAGCAAAAAAGGAAAATTACGCCGGCTTCAAAGTAAGAATGTTTGATTCAATTACGTCATTAAAGTTTTGTTTGACTTGGGCTTCGAATTTAAGGCTTCCTAATCTACAGTCCCTATATACTTCAATTTAACCAGTTTCTTCTTTTTTTTATTGCTTTGAATGACGAGACCAGCTTGCCGTTCGCCTGATGGTTATCGATACAACCGCCAATAAACAGTAGAAACACCATCCAACACCTTGAATTACAAAGTATTGTTTGGTATTCCACTGCGCTCACAACCCTGAGACGTGAGATGTTAAGTCTCATTATGTCCAGTAGTTACACTGACTACAATGTCCTGTAAACCGAAACACAAATGACAACACACAACAAGTCAGTGACTACACACTGCTGCTTGGCGGCAGAAATAGACATTGCGGTGGTACCTACCCAGGCGGACTCTCACATATGAAAGACCAACCACCAGTTCGGCTATTACAAAGCCCTACAATGTATTAAAAGTAACTAAATCAAATTTGCAATTTTTAAACAAGCATTGCTTTTCCAAAGCTTAAAAAGCACGCAATTTAAAACCACTTCCAAGAGTGATTCGTGAACATGACACTGCTGAAGCGTCCTTGCTTTCAGAATCGCAGACATTTAACCGAAATGGCAAGGATTTTGAACGGTAAAAAGACGAGAGGCATAACCTATTGAAATGAAAATCCAAAAAGGCAAAGACTAATTTAAGGGTGCAGGGGATCTAAGGATCCACGTGCACTCGTTAGGAGCGTGCAGTGACGTAACTCAATTAGGCTTCCTAGCTCGTTTTGTAATTGCCAACGACGCTACTTAGGGATGTCTCTTAAATTTTTTGGATGGGGACTAATTTGAAAAAAATATGCAGTTTTATGTGAGTGTATTTCGTTTTGGTTAATGTTCATTTTAATTTGTATGTCTTGTTATGAAGTATTTTCACGGTATTTTTTTTTATTTTAAATATATTTTTACTGCATGAATTTTCCTAAAGAAAATTATAAAGGTTGTAAACTATTTGCTAGACCGCTTTTGTTTAAATTTTTTTGTTCACTTTAAAATGTACTTTTGTTGCACGAATTGACATAAGGTATAAATAGTTTGTAAATTCTCCACTGGACGGTTTTCTCTTTGTTTCTTATTTACACAAGATGGTGGTAACGGACGATTAGTTTAGCAATTTAGTCGAAGCATCTAAGCGTGTGCGTGACAAACACATAAGATGATAGTTTCTATATTTTATTACACTGCATAAAAAAAATATTAAACCGCATACATCAATAAAGAATATAGAAACATGACAGATTTAAAGACCTTTCTAAAATATCGTCTCAGTTCCAAAAATATACAATAAGAAATAAGGTAAGTTTCACAGCCCTATAAAATGCTCGCAACTAGAATACCTGTCGAAAGTTGCTGACAGTTTGCGCAACTCCCTCGCGTTTTGTTTATTATAATTAACAGGAAACACACTTCGGAACGTCAAGGATTTTTACCTTTTTCAGCCAACTAGTTCAGCAGTGGACAATTTATGAAATTTTGGCTTAGTCGCTAGTCTAACGGTAGCGGTGGAGTAGTTTTGTTTTATTTCGAGCTAGAGGTTGAACAATTATTGGTAGAGACAGTGTACGTGGTATTTCTTAACAGGATTCTGATAATAGTTTTTTTATATGTATGCAACGTTTATAACCACATACAATGAATATTTTAAATATACATTATAGTTTTTAAAAAAAAATATCTCTATAATATAATAATAGCGTTTTTTTTTATTGGTTTGAAAGACGAGTTTGACGTTCGCCTGATGGTAAACGATACGACCTTCCATAAACAGAAGGAATACCATTCAACATTTTGAATTACAAAGTATTATTTGGTATTCCACTCCACTCGCCATCCTGAGACATGAGATGTTAAGTCTTATTACGTCCGGTAGTTACACTGGCTATAATGTCCTTCAAACCGTAACACAACTGTGACTACACACTGCTGCTTGGCGGCAAAAATAGACAACAGCGTGTTGTGTTTATTAGTTTTAGGAATTACACAAAAAATTATATTTATAATTAAATTGTTTCTAAGGCTAACATACCTGTATATTTCAAGTTGTAAACCAAATAAAAAATCTCTTATAATTACAAAATAATTTATTGCAATAAAACATCACGTCAAGAACTACTTCGCTAACAGTACATTTTGCTAATTTTCCAAGAGTTTTCCGAGAAATGTTCATCGTACATACATTCCAATTACTTCAATTACGGCTCGCGGGGATTCAAAGAATAAATAATCCACTTAACTTAATTTAAAGATAGAATTTAATTCCTCGAAGTGGTTTTCGTAAACAAATGTGTCTGATTAAACATGTGTTTGGAAGAGTATTTACGGCTGGAAAATGGGTTTCGGGAGGAATAAATTTCATTTATAATTATAGTAGTCTACTTAAAAATGAATTATATACCTATCTTAATGAACAAATAAATATAGAAATCAAGAGTATAAATTCGTCAGGAAAAAACTGTGTCCGTGTTTCATACGTATTCTATAAATGGAAACAGTTAGAAAATTCAATTAAGTATATAAAATTATTGTAGGCGAAATAAGTTAGTGTATTTCAATTTTTATAAACACAATGTTTTATAGAAATACAAGTTTTTAGTAAAATTTTGTGTTATATAAATTAATTGTTTCAAAATGCTTTAAGACCCTTTATGTAGTAAATAAGTTATTTTATTCGATGATGTATTATCAAGTTACTTAATCACATATTATGGCGATAAAACAGTTGTTTTTGTAATACCATATTTTTAAGGATCCGATCCGTATAAAAATTCTCCGAAGATAGAAAAATAAATTGCAAAATTTTTATTCAAACAAATAACAACAGTTCCGCTGTAATGTGAGTTTACTGACAACTTAATTGTTTGAAGAAACAATGTGGAAGGACGATAACTCGAACGTTTTCTTTGTTTCTCTTCGTATTGGATTCTCGAAATACAGCTCTCGTCTGTATTGCGTTGGAAATAGCTGGTCGAATTGTATTGATATTACTTACTGGATCTATTTTTCTTTGCGATAATAAATAATTAAAAACAAACCATTGACAACGCCATCTAGCGACACTGCAATAACTGTGGTTATTCCTCATTTATTTATTTGTATTATCTGTGACAGTAGTGAAGGGTGAAAAGGTTTTCAAAAAGGAACCCTACACAGAATATAAGTACTAATGCATTAATCATTCTAATCATAATTATATTTTACATAAAAAGAAAGCCTGCAGGAATCGCATTATGGACCCTTCCCCACTGATCTTTAACACTCTCTATATAAAATATTTGTGTAGCTAATAGGGCTTATTTTATTTTTACACTATATTCATCATAGCTCAGTACATTTAAAATAATATCAAATTATAATAATTTGTTTTCATCATAGGATAAGTAACATTTTACTTTAAAATAATAATTTCGTGATGTTAGTATTGAGAATTATGCTGGCTCTCGGGTCTGCAGCTGTTTCATCGACCAGACTCGACAGTCTTCTTGATAATGCCTAGTTAAGTCAACACTAGGGCTATCAATTCTGCATTTGATCAAACATATATCAACATACAATTCAATAAGCTGATTCATTAAAAAATAAATATACCTTCGAAATACACGTTGGCAGTTAAACTATATAATCGGAATAAAACTTAGTAGCAGACTACAGAACTCAACAAGATAAATTAAAAACTATAGCACAATTTGAAAAGCAAAAGTTATAAGCGCTGTTGTCGAAACAAACAAGGACTTGTAAAACTCGCGGAGCAGTGCAGTCGCGTAAACATTAGGATTTATTCGTCTTCCGAACTCCGGCAAGTTTTCAATTACACTCCAGTACTTTCAGTGCTTTTCGGGAAGACGTGGGCGCGTCATCGAAATACTCTTGTTTGCTAAACGGCTGTAAATAAAGGTGAAGTTTGCGTTACTTGAAATTTTAAGGTATTTTTTACGAGTATAGAGTTCATATCGTGTAAGGGGTTTTAGGTTCTGAAGAGATATCATTTTTATTTATTTGATAAGGAAGATTCGTCTGATGGGTAGCGGTGTGAATTGGTGTCACTTTTTTTTTATTTATTTGGCCACCAACAATTGTTTACACTAATATTTAGGAATTAAATATAAAAACGAATACAATTAAGTTGCACAAATGTAACAATTATTTAAAGGTTGGCACAGCATGCACAAGTTAAAAGCTTAAGTAACGTAACTTTAATTAAAAGAATCCCATAAATCTTTGAATTATTTATTAGTATTGAGCATTCTTGCGTTAAGAACTCTGAAACAGGCTTACCTAGCTCCGCTTCACATGTCTGTCTGTTTGAGCGCGATAAATTCAAAAACTAGACTAGACTAGACCAGATTTCGATGAAATTTTGCATGGGAATAGTTTGAAACTGTGGAAAGGAAATGTCAATAAATATATATCTCTTTTACACGGGCGAAGCCGCGAACAATAGTTAATTAATGCGAATCATTCCGAACAATTCGTGATTTTGTAACCAAAACCGATCACTTTAGAAAAATCTTATTCATAAATGGATTCTTGAACCTTTACATTCCAATGGTTTGGAGAGCGTCGCCGGCGCCTCTGGTCCCTCAGATCTTTGAACTCAAGTGTCTCTTTTGTTTACGACTTCGATTTGCCTGGACCTCTCCTTTCCCACTTATGTCGTGTCGATTTCACGGGTGTTTTGATGTTGCGGCGTTGACTTCAAAGTAATTACTTTCGTAATAACGTTGGTCTCTATTTGTGTCTTAGATTTATATTTACTACACATTTGTGACTGTGGGTTCAATTTGGTTATATCTTGGTATTATTACGCCTTATTATTAGTAAAGGTTGAGGGTACTAGGCCACGAGGAAGAGCGCCTATGAGGTGGACTGACCAGATAAAAGTGGCAGTAAATGGCTTATCATCGCTACATAAATGCACGAGGAAGGCTGCTATCAGAGAAGAGATGTGGCGTGTTTTGATGCTGACCACGACCGCTCTGTTAAGAGTAATACCGAAAAAGACGAAGAATTATTTGCTTATTTTTTGCTTTATTAAGTTTGGTAGTGGCGTGTAGGTAGATGCCGCTGTAGAGAAACAGATAGATGTGTTCCTCTATGGAAGGGGAAGATTTCCAGTGAGGCAGATGTTGCGCCTAACCGTTCGCGTCCCCTCCGATGGTTCCTATTCTGAGGTGGTATATATAATACGCGTCACGTAAATTTTGCTACCGCAATTCAGGATTGTCTATCGCCATCTAGTGTGATTATTGGGCATTATTTCCTAGTTATCGATATTCATCTCGCTGTTCCAGTGTTGTTGATGAGATGGCGGTGTATATCAATTATGCCGTCACAGATTTATTTTGTCTAAGCCGGAATAAAATTGAGTTTATTTATTGACTTCTAACGTTGAATTTCCAACTTTATCGTGCATTTTTAACAATGCAAAACTGTGAAATGATTTAACTACAAAACTTTGGAACAGTACATTTATTTAAAATAAGTCCTGTATTTATGAGATACTATATTTTGTTATACTTTATAATTTTGCATTAATCTGCAATTAATTATCAATCGGAATTCGAACCGAGAAGCGACTCCAATAGACCTAAATGACTTCGCTTTCTTTAAAACTTTAGATCAAATTACAATAAAAAGCAGAAAAATATTTTCTCTCAGTTCTATCCTTTCGCATTTATCACTCGAACAAAACCAATTTCAAAGATCTCAAAATTACTTTTTAACGTACATTTATCGTGAATATCGTAATGGTGGAACTTAAAGAACAGACAAGTGTGCAATGTTTACTTACGACAATGGGTCAGTATGTATTATTGACCATTAATTTTTATTCATACTAGCGGCTCCGACAGCGTTGTTCCGTCCTAAAATGGAGATAACATCCTAGAACCCGAGTATAACGCTCCTATTGTGAATCTAAATCATCCAGGGACCCATCCGAAAATACTCTTAATATTTTTTATCTAAACCGATCCAACGGTTTAGGACGAGTTTAATGATATACGTTCGTAAGAAGAATTTTATATATTTACTCAAAAACAATATAAAACAGCTGTCTCTTAAATTCACATTCATCAAACGCGCGAAGTTAAATCATTAGTTTTCTGAAATTTTCCATAGTCCTGCGCAATATTCTTATTTTTCTGTCCGTAATATGTAATGGGCCTGAGTGCTCGTAATCAGTAATAGTATCAATCAGAATATTGATGCGCACTCGTATTTATGACTTTACTTTATACTTTTCTTCCCTGCCAGCCCGAGCTGGCTTCTTTGTTTACTAAGTATATTTTTCATTTATTTTATTTTCAATATAGATTGTCTTTATTTATATAAGCTAATCTAATAAGTAATAATTAAATGTTCTCATGTACCTTGACTTATCATAAGTGCAACCATGTTCGCCTACGTGGTGAATAAAGCATTTTTTTTTTTTTTTTAAAATTAAGATTAATAATGGTTAGTAATTATTACACTGGCTATTGTCTACAAATATAATAGTAAGTAAATTCAAAAAAGACATACATCACGCCTGCATCCCCGAAGGGGTACTGATGCAACCAGAACACCTACATTTCGCCCGTGTTTTCCATCTTATAAAGTGATGGGAGCGAGCCTCTAACTATATCGGGCACAAATTCCAGACTTGGTATTTCAGGTATTGACAACTAGACTTGGTATTGACAACTATTCCAGGTTGATACAGTAAGAAAACCCATGAATTTGCCCGACCCGGCATTTAAACCCGGGACAGTTTAAATATTGAGTTTTATTACTTAATATTACTTAATAGTTTTAAGGATTATTTTCTTTACCTGAAAAAACTTGAAAATAATTTTTGCAAGCGTTATTTTTGTATAAGGAACTCTAAAAAAGCGTTTACTTTCGTATCGAAAACTTTGAATGGGTTGTAAGATATATAACTAGGTACATATTGTCATAACGTGAGTAGACGAGGTTCACGCACACTAGACCGTTTTGATTGAGTATTTGTAATAGTATTTTATATTCGGGCGTGGTAAGTGACTCCACCAGTTCAGATAGTGTTGGGTGACGAGAGATGATTATCCCTCGCCAGTCGATACAATTATGCCGGGCTGTTTGATCCCAGAACGTGACACACTTCTGTAACCTACTACTAGGATATTTGTATTCGCACGGATAGCGATCGTACACAAGTTATAAAGTCCGGCATAATGACCCACTTAAGTGTGCCTTCCGGGATCAGTCTGTACATCCGGTTGCAACTGGCCGGCATAATTGTGTCGACTGCTGAGGGGTAATCATCCCTCGTCACTCAATATTCTGTAGGACCTTTACTAACCGTCAGGTGCAGTAGGAACATTTTGCCATGACCGGAAAAAAGCCAGACTTTTATAACAGAGAAACTTTTTTACGTGTGCGCACCAGCGGATAAAAGATAGTAATTTATAAACTAAATGTACCTACTTAGCGGCGCTTAAAAAGCGGCGATAGCCTAGTTGGGTGTGGAACGGTCTGCCAAGACGAATGTCCGCAGGTTCAAATCCCAAGGGCACACACCTCTGACTTTTCTAAAAAAAATCATGTGTGTATTCTTTGTGAATTTATCGTTCGCTTTAACGGTGAAGGAAAACATCGTGAGGAAACCTGCACATCCGAGAAGTTCTCTATAGGAATTTCGAAGGTGTGTGAAGTCTACCAATCCGCACTAGGCCAGCGTGGTGGACTAAGGCCTAATCCCTCTCTGTAGTAGAGGAGGCCCGTGCTCAGCAGTGGGCAAGTATATAATACAGGGCTGATATTATTATTATTATTATTATATACCTACTTAGATCCCGTTCAGGTGACAAGCGTCAAAACTTCTTTTTGCTAATGCGCCTTTACAATTACTTGCATTTAGTTCGAGGAGTTTACGCGATAACGCACGCCTACATACAAAGTATATTTAGTTGTAAACACGCGTTTTGCTAACGCGTTAAGCGCTTGTCTATACGAAGACTTACACGAAACACATGACTTCTGTAAAGTCCCTTGGCAACGTCGTGGCATTTCTCCATCTGACAATTCATTTGACGGTTTAATTATGTTGCTACCCCATTTCAATGAGGGACTCGGGACTTCATTAGGGGATCTTCATTTTGGCCAAGGGTTGCGTTATGGTTATTTATTAGTACGTGGTCTTTCTTACGAGGCCGTTTGGGTAGTGGCTTTGTTTATTTCTGTCGCCAGGCGAGTGCATTTCGGTAAAGCGTTGCGTACTTTGTCACCTTTAGTAGTACAACATAGTTTGTGATTTGTATTCTGGGAGCGATGCTGTTGATAATGAGTATTCGTGAGTATGTTTAGATGGCGTGCAAGTGTTGTTAACTTGTTGCAAAGAAACTCAACACGACTATAAAATAGTTAGTGAGGTTGTTAAGTAACTGTCGAACATTGACGTATATTTATATATCGATGCAGTCGAGCGTTCGACTTTATCGTATTGTTATTCTGTTGGATATGAATTAAATATACAGTGGTCTAATTCGAAAGTGGAAAATTCCGAGAAACATGTTTAAACATCTTGTGCCGGCGACAGACTCCCCGAATTGAGTATTTGACTTATTTTCATTTATAACTTTTATAAAATACTAGCTTTTCTTCGCGGCTTCGCCCCGTGAAGTAGTTTTCCGGGATACATTTCTTTTCGACTTACTTGATATGTATCGTTATATTATGACCTAATTACACAAAATGATTATAAATTGTAGCCTATGTGTTATACTAATGTATAACCAATATTACTGTAAAGTTTCATCCAAATCCGTTCAGTAGTTTTTTCGTGGAAGTGGAACAAACATACATACATGTATACATCCATCCTCACAACCTTTCGCATTTATAATATTAGTAGATGTACGTCATATAAATTCTAAAACAGAAGAAATCATAGAAATCTGGTTACACTAACTACAGGTTATAAGCCATTGAAATTAGTTAATAGGGGTGAGTGTCAAAAAATAGAAAGGGACGAAATACTTGCATGTGACGTCAGCGGCCATTACGCTGTGTGCGGAAGAAAGAGATGGAGCGATATCCCCATTTCAAGCTCACTTCTGCACGTACCAATATTTGAAATTTAAATTACGATCTCATTTCTTATCGAATTTTAATGCTGTTTTCCCAGAAGGATTTATTTTCGGAATACACTTGGCGCAAAGTGGGTGTCCTGGTTGCGTCTCTGCATAGCCCCTTCGAAGATAAATGCGTGATGTTTTTGTTTAAAACTGCCGAGTACTTTATGTTCGATAGATGACTCGAAGTTTTACTCCCGTTTGGAACAAACATTTGTTAACAAAAGTGTCTCCTTGTTCTCAACACTACACAGGAGTGGAATCCTTTGATAATACTTTAAGTTTTCAGTTCTAGTTTGCAATTCGTTTGTCCAAATCTGGAGGTACTGTTGAAAACTTTGAAACATAGTGTTTTGAAAATCTCAGTTTTACAATTGAGTAAGACCACTCATCAGTCGACACTCTGGAAACTTTACTTGCCATCACCTGCAGTGCGGTCCCTTTTCCAGTCCTTGCTAGTGACGTCACCCTGCTTGCCAACCGTTGGTTTTTCGTGAAACAGATTTCTTACCAAATGTCGCTTAAGAATTTTTTTTCTAACTGTATCATTATTATTGTCGCCACATTTTTATTTCTCTCCAAACTGTATTTTCTAAGATGAAAGTAAATAAATTCATAGTCTGGGGACACGGTATTCTGACATGACCAGAGAGAGATCAGGCGCAGGACCAACGGCTTTACATGCTTTTTGCGGCACGTGCGTATCACGCTGCCAATTACCGTCGACGTTATCCGAGCTGCAACTGAGTAATTTTTAAGAGAGAAATATCCAATCACAATTATTTTTGGCCCGGCATTCGAACCCAGGACCTTAGCACGATAATCGTACTCTTACCACGTATGCATTACAACTATGCCACTAAGGCAGTCAAATATTTGAAATCAATAATTATTGTTCAAGGCTCTGTGGCATAAAACGGCGAACTCTAATACTTATGCATCCTGTGAAATCCGCGGCCTGTAGCGGATTGTACCGAGTTCAAAACTTCCGAACCAAAGGGAGCGCTGTCTCACGCAAAACGCGCAACTAATGGATTTTATCGGTTATCCGCGACAACTTTATTTTCGAGAATGGAAATCATTTTAAATTGTATTCTATTTTGCTGTAGTTTTGAATAATGGTGTTTACATCGCGGTAGAATGTTGTCTCATGTCTCAGGATGGCGAGAGCAGTGGAATACCAAACAATAATTTGTAATTGAAGTTGTTGTATCGCTTACCATCAGGTGAATGGCAAGCTCGTCTCCTCATTTAAAGAAATAGAAAAAGAGTGGTCCACTGTTTATCGTACCGATGACATAGTGAAATACCTACTAGTCGTATTCCGCAATCAACCAATTTACTTCCAGCAAGATCGGCATATTTCTGAAGTTCTCGGCGCTCATGTCCCTCGAGACGTAAAATCGCTAATAACATAACTAGGAGAGTCTAGCATTCACTTCAGGAAAAATATACCATTGTAGCCACACATTACAAGATCAATTATCCGGCCTACTGGTTCCATAAGGGTTCCATTTGTCTGTTTATCAGTGACGTAACCTGACGCTTTATTTCCGATGATATCCCATATGATCTCCGGAAATTGAATATGCCCACACGTCTATTAACCGAGATATGGATTTCGCGGCCACTGGCGAAGAAATTTCCTCAAACAGCCCCCAGCTTTTGTGGCTGTCAAACGAGATATAAGTTTGAGGGTTCGGCATTTAGGTCAACCTTGTGGGGATATCCTCTTTCCTTCCTCAATCTGAGGATACTTTACTTAAATACTTCTTAATAATTCTCTAATCGAGTTTGATTTAACATTGAAGGAATGTCGCTGCGAACTCATAAACTATTTAAAATTCATTTAGAAGTTGATGACGTTGACGTTATTAATGATGACTTGGGTGATTACCAAGAAATAATTTGGCTTTAATCCATAGTACTTTTGCTAGTATCATAGTTGCAAGTTAGCTTAATAATCTAGAAAACACATAAATATAAAATAGACATCTTACATCATACAATATGCATCCCTATTTATCCACAGGATGTTCCACGCGCGCGTCCGGCGGTTTTTTCTAAATCCCGGGATCATGTGCCGCTTGTTACCAGATCCCGGATTACGCGACGGATGACTCAATTTGTGACCTTATATTTATGATTTCGTATTTATTTATGCACAGACTGTATGTAGTAAAACGTGGTTTTAATGGACGGTGACAGGTTGGTATATTGTATTGTTCAAGACTAGCGTCGATCCTTCGAGTCTGCCCATGTTCAAGTAACGGGATTTGTGGCCTGTTTCACAAGTTCCAAGTAAATTGTATAATAAAACTAGTAGTAATTATAACTAATAGTTATCATAATAAAGACCTAATGTAAATCTACAAAAAGTACTATCGAAATAATTTTATTACCATTTTATTTTGACTTGGGAATATAGGTAGGAGTGATACATTTTTATTTGGCTGGCTTATACATTTATGTGATGAGTAGCATTTACTCAAAAGATGTGAATTAGGTTCTAAGATAGTATATTTGTAACTTACAAAGGATAATGTAGCTTCGTATTAGTGAAAGAATTTTCAAAATCGCCACAGTATTCCCAAACCTTAGCTCTCTCAAAGAATCATAGCTTCGTATTAGCGATAAAAAAATTCAAAATCAGAACGATAGATCAAAAAATTAGCTCGCTGAAACCAAAATTATTTTCACATTTTTATGTATAGTTGTACTATTGGTACTAACGTTCTTTTTCCAGCATACATTGCCGCAACTAAGGTAATCGTGCGGAGACTCCTTGAATATTAAATCTTTTGAGCGCATTCGCGTATGAGTTGTACTAGCGATTTGTTATCACCATAGATGCCGTCAAGATGGCGGCCGCATAATTTCACGTGAGTTTGGAAATAAATGATGTGATACGTGGTCTAAATAATAATATAAAGATCTTAAGCCAGGTAAAGTGAGTTGGGTTTTCCTGCTCAATATCAGCGTGGAATCTTGAATGGGTGCACTGGTTACATCTCTGTCTACCAGTGGTGAAGGTTGATTTTTCCTAAAAGGAACCAGACACAGAATAATAAAGTACTTACATGCATTACCTGAGAAATTCTCTATAGGAATTTCGAGGGTGCGTAAAGTCTACCAATCCGCACTAGGCCAGCGTGGTAGACTAAGGCTTAATCCCTCTCTGTAATAAAGGAGACCCGTGCCCAACAGTGGGAAGTATAGAATACAGGGCTGATGATGATGATGATGATGATGATGATGAATATGCATTAAAAGCGGTTTGCAAATCGTTCGAAAGATAATTAGATTTTACATAAATTACGAAACGGAAGCTGGCAGGAATCAGGTTATGTGGACTTTTCGCCACTGCTGTCTACCCCTGTGAGAAAAAGGCATAGCGTGTTTGTTTCATTAAAAACCTAGAACACTATGTATACTTTACAAAATAACGAAAAGCGCCAATAATTAAAACTATATTTTATTTATTTGTATCTAGGTAGAAATTTCATAGACATAAGAAAGCATTTTACGGGAAATTTTCGCTCCACAGATGTGTGATGGGTGACGCCACCGTCCTATACATTGTAGCTATAATAATATGCATATGAGCCGGAACGACCTGAATAAATAATTGCGTCAAATTGAGAGTGAGGAAATCCATAATAGCACGCATGAAGCTTGAATATTTGTAAATTGTATTCTATATAGCTAATATAATTTTCTGTGACTGTGTTTACTCACGTCGTATGCTGGTAGGTGCTAAAACCCGCCATAGTGGCCCACGTAAGTATGTCGCGTTCCGTGATCAGCCTGTGTATAGTCGGTACCAACAGGCCGGCATAATTGTGTCATCTGTCGAGGGGTAATCATCTCAAACATTCTATTGGACCCTACTTCATTTACCATCAGGTGCAGTGGGGTCGATGTGCCGTGAAATTAAAAATATACGTTAATAAATTCAGCAATTTAATTGAAGCAAATAATCTACTGTTGATTAATTTAGAAATTTTGGAGCAGCATCGAAATATTACGCGGCGATAGCCTAGTTGGTTATGGAACGGACTTCCAAGACGAATGTCCGCATGTTCAAATCCCAAGGGCACACACCTTTGACTTTTCTAAAAAAAATATGTGTGTATTCTTTGTGAATTATCGCATGCCTTAACGGTGAAGGAAAACATCGTGAGGAAACCTGCATACCTGAGTAATTTTCGGAATTTTCGAGGGTGTGTGAAGTCTACAATCCGCACTAGGCCAGCGTGGTGGACTGAGGCCTAATCCCTCTCAGTAGTAGAGGAGGCCCGTGCCCAACAATGGGACAGTATATAATATAGGGCTGATATTATTTATTTATTTATTATTATTTATATCGAAATATTGTCATATTCTTGCCACTATTTTGTATCGCGTGTCTAGTTTGCCGTCTGCGCAACGCTTTAGTTAAATATATTCCGTGTTTATTGAGTTGGAAACTCTTAATAAAAGATTTTATAATTGCTATTCATTCAACTGAACCGAGTTTATTAATGGATACGCAACCGTTGCAGTAAACGGCGGTAGATTTCGTGGTTAGGTCACTTTATTTACATTTTGTCTCTGTGATTTAATAATTTATTTAATAATCTCGTTCGTTCATATTTTGTTTATATTTGTACTTTATCATGACTGGAAAATAATTATCTTAGACGGAAACACATAAGGAGATTGATGGAAGTAGATAAAGAAATTCTGATCACATTTCGCTTTACATCAGATTTGTTTCATGAACATACTATTGTTTTTTATATTGCTTTGAATGATGAGACGAGGTTGCCGTTCGCCTGATAGTAAGCGATACGACTATAAACTATAAGTCTATATACAAACTATAAACTATAAGTAATAAACAGTAGAAACACTATCCAATACCAAGGTGGTGTTTCTACTGTTTATAGTTCTCAACTCAAGCTTGGTAATTCGACATTACGAAGCATTATTTGGTATTCACTGAGCTTTCCATCCTGAGACATGTTAAGTCTTATTATGGTTATTAGTTACACTGGCTACAATGTTTTTAAACCGGAACACAACAGTGACTACACACTGTTGCTTGGCGGTAGAAATGTACATCGCGGTGGTACCTACTCAGGCTGATTCTCGCATATGAACGACCTACCACCAGTACTAGACTACTAAAAATAATTTTGTTTAATCTACGCCATATTCGGAGATTTTGCAAAACTCATGTTTCCGTAGAATGCTAACTTTTCGATCCTTCTTCAACTTAAAGTTGTTAAAACATTACTTTCTCAGGCGATAAGCGTTAACTACTAAAGAACCGATTAAGTATATTACGTAAAATTAGTTCCGTAATAACTAGAACTTCGTTAAAGTTTAAGTAGTTTTAATGTTACTTAGAGATCGGCTGGTTTAAATTGATTGCTTAGATATTTAATATCAGCTCTGAGAATTTATATCGCTGAAATAAAGTAGACTTTAAGGACTAAAGTTTATGTTTTCGCATTGGATAAGCATGCTTTATTATGATTATGGGAAAATGAAATCTAAATTCATCATCATCATCATCTCAGCCACAGGAAGTCCACTGCTGAACATAGGCCTCCCCCAAGGATCTCCACGTCGACCTGTCGGAAGCGGCCTGCATCCAGCGACTTCCTGCGACCTTAGCCAGGTCGTCCGTCCACCTTGTAGGCCAAATACCCCCCAAATCTAAATTATTTAGTACATATTATACTTATCTGTATTGTGTTGCCGTCTTTACAAATTATTATTTCGGTGCAAAGTGCTATTTGCCAACAAAAGTCTTGTGACAATCGGCTAAGCTCTTAATTTTTTTTTTTAGTATCGAGCTATTAAACTATAGAGGAATCGAAATACACTCTTCGTAATCAAAGACGAACACTTCTATTTCATTAATATATATCTACAATATCACATTATTTTATATCTACACAGAATTGTAACGTAAAATAAGAATATTTATTTTCTTTCCACGCCTATATATTTATGCGCTAATTTCATATTACAAAGGATATATACATCGTTATAGATCATAAGAAATCCCAGCCATCGCCCCTGGAATATGGATGCGTTGACAGAAGAATTAATCTTTCACCGCTTTCACCTTTCGCTCGGCCCTTTGTTCATTCTATTCGTAATTCGCATTGTATTTTGTTAGGCTGGGATCATTCGGTATTTTGTATTAGTTGATCACCCAACTCTGTCTATAAACGATCTTTTTCTGGATATAAGAATTATACAGTTTCTGGGGCAAAATATATAGCTGTAGTTTAGGTCATGTCCTGGAAAACCATAATGGTATTTAAATCCAGGTAATGGCCTTTTACGGGCAGATCTGATAGCAACACCTGAGTACTATATTTTTATATCATAATAACTTTCAAAGGGTGTGTTAGGGTAATATCGGGTCACGGGGTAATGCCCTTATTTCCAGATTACTGTAACTAATACAGGGGCAACTGTTCTGTTACAAAATGGCATTTCCGGTTGATGTTGGTATAAGGAAATGTCGGGTTTAGCTGTAATTATTGACAGGATAATCCTGTGATTTACTATTTCTCCAACTCAACTCCTGTATATTTTTAAAATTTGACAATTTGGCATATTCGATATTTAGAAATTAATGAGTATGACCAGATTGTAGTCTTACTGGTTTAGTGGATACTGGGCTGTTGATTTGATTTTTGGGTTTGAATATCAGGTCAGGCTTTATATATTTATGGACAAAGGCAGGCAGTTGCGTAACTAGTGCACTTTGTGCCGTATATATTCCGTCCCATAATGTGATAGGGGGCGAGTCTATTTCCTTATCGAGGACAAATTCGAAACTCCGGCCTGATATTGAGCAAAAAACTTAATAGCACTGTTCGATCTGGGATTCCCTCGAGATAACACTGTAGTAATACAACTATGCCATCGATATACTTTCATATTCATCGCTGAGCAATCTACTGCGGTTTTGGTTGTATCGGTAGCATAAAGTGGGTTTTCAACATCATAACTAAAATGGCTGAATACACGAAACTTACATTGTTAAATGCAGTCAAAGTTAGAGGTCCCGACGGTAGCTCCGACCATTCATTATTACCTACACGTAGTCGACCTCACTCCCAACCTTACACTGCATAGTTTATGGTACATGGGATATAGAATATTGAAACTGTGAATTGGGATTTAGTGCTGTATTGTGCAATGACTGTTATGATCAGCCTTGAACATACCACGTTTAGTTACTAGACCTTATGAGATTTATGTCCAGAAGATTTGCAAGCTGAAGTGGGAGTAGCCAGGGCATATAATTCGCTGAACTGGCAGCAGATGGGGTAAAAATGTTCTCAAGTGGAGACCACGTACTGGTAAGCGCAGCGTTGGACGTCCACCTACAAGGTGGACAGACGGCTTGATAAAGGTCGCTGGTACAAGCCAAGCCGTTGGTCCTGCGCCTGATCTCTCCCCGGTTATGTCGGATTGCCGTCTCACTGAATTATGAGACTAAAGGAATAGAGAATATACCTTTGTATTGCGCACACTTGGGCACTATAATATCTCCTGCGTACTTTGTTGATTTCCGTTAAAATTGGCAGCTATGGCCGAAATTTGGTTAAGAAGGAATCTTTAATCTAATCTATGGAATCCTAAAAAAGAAAAGGGCGAAGAGTGCAGTATAGTGTAATGCGCTGCTTCGTAGTTCAAAGTTTGAAGGAGTTGATACCGTCAATAATAAGTTGTGACATTCATTAGGTCAAACTCAACACACATAATTTCAACACTTACCTAATTTATTAAAAAATATTCAAAAATCTGGGTCTACCGTCGGGTATATTGGCCTCGTCTTTGTGTTAACCCTATCGGCAAGGTATCTATTGTACCGGATAAGTTACACTTCAATTCGATTATACAGCACAATACAAAGGGACTGGAATCTTTGTTCCCGCTGAGGGTTGGATCGGTGATGTAAGCTGGGTGATGGACGTACTGGGATTCCTAGTCGGGGGGTTAATATTTATTTATTTGTGGTAAAGATTTTATATAGCAAGCTAGTCAAAGTTGCTTAATGATTATCCTATTAATATAATTCTTATTTGTATTTAAAAAAAATAATGGGCAAAGATTTGGTGGTATCGGTACCTTTATGATAATATATTTTTTATAAAGCATGTGAATATTATACTACAAAGTTTTGGTAAGAGAATTATGTTAACCTGTGTAAATAACTTGCGTAATATAAATATATATTTTCTGTATGACATTGTATTGTGCTCTTCAAAATTGTACAGATGTTTTTCATATAACATTAAATTCTCAAATGGCTTTTTGATTACTTTTAAGCTAAGTGGGTCCGATGCCCTTCATATATGCCCAACTCCGCCCCTGTACGTAACAGTGAAAATCTTTTATTCACAAGTGCGTAGGACTCTATTGGCACTATCGGGCCGCATATATCGAATGTTTAGTGAATCGATACAGGATCCCGTCAATTCGCCAGCCATGCGGGCGAGGAAATTAAATTTGTAAGTAATTAGGGTTCGGGACCGTATGTTCAGAAATACATCGCCATTTTACGGTTTTTTTTATTATATTTGCGGGATTGAGGATTCGTTTGCTGCTTTTTAGGTAGGTTAGACCATTAGGAGTTAGAAAAGGAGCCAAGCAATCTACAATATTGGTTTAATGATATTGTTGACAGAAATTATTGGTAAAGTTTTAGAGTGAATAACCTAGCGCCGAGTAATGGAGTAATTTATAAATTAAAATTCTGAATGGTTATTTAAGCAAACCGGATGGAAGCACGAATAACAATAAAATATTTAATTTGTTTCTCTATTTTATGAATGTTAATTAGTTTTCATTTCATACTTTTCCATTGTTGAAATGTACATTTGTACAATCTCAACATAAATATGATATATGAAATTATTAACACATTTTACATATATAACAAACATACGACTATTTGTAATAGTAATTGTCGATACTACAGCATTGGGGTAATGACCCTGTAAGTAGTATTAGTTGGATAATAAATAAATAAAACAGAAAGCGAAAGACCCATCGATATATATTTACTACGTACTAGATTTAGCGTTCCGAACATTCACTGTGTTCCATTGAATTAAACTGCAATACATACAACTGCTTTAGTATAGTGTCAATATTGACAGCTTGAGGTTGTTTACGAAGTGGCGCTCATGATGTAAGAACTCGAGTCAAAGTGTAAACTTGGATATGAATAAAAAAAAATGTCAAATAAGTAAAATTATTTGTTGTTCAAGTGAATAAATAGGCTATGATGACGTTTTGGTTGCCATTTTAGATCAGATATTGAACAAATAGTTTATATGGAGGTTCGTGTCTATAGAATTTACATCAATGGAAAGACTGAATTCGTCAGAAACATCACTAATTCATCGGGAGTTGAAATTGCCCACAAGCGCAAATTATGAATTACTTTTACGGCAACTCCTTGAACTTAACGCGCAAAATCCAAAACTTGGCCGTCGCGAGACGTTTTTGATTTTATGACGCGATTTTGAAGTCATTGGCTCGGGGTTCGTTGCCTTTTGACGTGGAATATGGACTAGGCTTTATGTATTCGTCCTTTTGGTTGTAAAATTTTATGTCGAGCTTAGATTCTGACGTGAATTATCATAAAATATTGAAATGTAGGTTTCATATTTATTACGAGGAAATATCTTGGTTAGTGTAGTGGCGATAGTCTAGTTGGATGTGGTATGGACTGCCGAGACGAATGTCCGTAGGTTCAAATTCCAAGGGTGTGTACGTCTGCCTTTTCTGACGCAATGCGGGCGGATATACCTAAAATACATCTTACCATCTGTAAACCAAATTTGTACCAAGATTATGTTGAGATTTAAATAAATATAATCTTTACTTTTTTGCAACATATGAAATGATTGTATCTCAAAAGTGGACATTAGAAACTGTTGTAAACAAAATCCACATTCGCATTCATGAACCTTTAAATACCATAAGTAACTCCTACAAAACAGGTTCATTTACTTATAAAAGAAAATGTTTTTCTAGAACTCAATTATTATATAAACACGTTCTTGCTCGCAGCACTCTAAACGAAGTACATTTTTGAGTACAGTGGCGCGCAGTCGCTTTAATGACTACCATTTTGTGTTGCACATGTCCTTTTGATTGTATCAGAGTGTCTCTGCGAACTAAATTTTGCAGAATATTTTGGGACATATGGCATGAAGGAAATATTTTCTAGTAGTGTGGTTCTTGAGTTCAGTTATAATTTTTTTTTAAATTAATTTAAAGCTACGGTAGCCTAGTTGGGAGTTGAACGGACTGCCGGGACGAATGTCTGTAGGTTTAAAACCCAGGGGCACGCACCTCTGACTTTTCTAAAGTTATGTGTGTATTCTTTGTGAATTATCGCTTGCTTTAACGGCGAAAGAAAACACCGTGAGGAAACCTGAATACTAGAGTTCTCTATAAAAAAATCGAAGGTATGTGAAGTTTACGCATACGAAACCAGTGTGGCTGACTAAGGCCTAATCTCATTAATAGAGGAGTGGGACAGTATAATAATACAGGGCTGATATTATTATATTATGTTTGTCATACAACTCATATTACTTATACTGGCCCTTATCCTGTCACTTTTAAACCGACAGAATTATTTTAAAACGACAACGTATCATTCCGATTTTATTTACTTGGAAAGTTCGCGAGGCTTTCAAACTACGCCCCTTTGCGGCTCGCGACTGCTCCTAAAACAATAATTCAAACAATGAAAACTCCAATTTTCCGCGGTTTTGACATTGCAATATCTATTCATGAGTTCCCGTTGTCGCCTAGCTTTTACTTCGCATGCGAGAACTTGTAAAAATGCTTTATGATTTTGTTTTTGATGCATTTAGTTTGGCGGTTGTCTTTTTATGAGATTTCATGTAGCTTGCACCTCATTTGTTTTGGGTTCAAAAGATTGGAGGCGGTGGATGTTCCAGTGCTATTTGCTAGAAAATTTATTACACTGCCAATGAAGATTTACTATTATTTTAGGACCATAGTTAATAGTATTACTTTTAAATTTGGTTGTCTTACAATTATTTAGTTCACTGTAGCATTTACTTAGATATATACGTATTAACGTATTTATACGTGTTTTTTGTTGTATTATGACGGTTGTTAAACTATATAACAACTATACAAACAGACGGTTGCGAGGAAATATGTTTCTAAAGTGACTAATATCACATCATCTTATCGATTAGCTTCCATAAAAATAAAAATTTTGAACAGAAATCGTATGCAATAATCTACTTTCGAATATTATTAACATTAACCTCACTGCCAGGGGACCAACATTTTGTTACATATTATTATTTTTAGGAATAAATAAATTTGATATTTCACTCTTTCACAAACAAAATAATGTAGAATTTAGTTGGTTAGCAACGAGTGTCTCATATTTCGCTCGCCACAACACCTGTTAGTATCGTTTCGCGAATATTCAAAATTCATTTTTCTATGACTACAGAATAGTGCTGTCTTCGCTTGTGATTTACACAGCCTGGACCCTTTATAAAACAGATATATTTCTACAAGTAAGACTGCATTTTGATCGCTGTTTCGTAGAGCTAGCATTGCGACAAAAATAAAAAGTTGATGTTCTTTCTTGGAGCCCTTACTCCGTGTCAAATTTCATCAAAATCATCTTTAGTCTTACAAATGTAACAAACGGACAGACGGCGTTACTTGTATTTATGACTAGCTGACCCGGTGAACTTCGTACCGCCTAGCTGTCGATTCTTTAATTGTTTTTTAATACTTATTCTGCTATTCGGGACACCGGGGCAGCTAGTAAGATAAAAAAAAGAAAAATGAAAGTTGATAAGTCAACAATGACATTATGTCAAAAAATAAAAATTATAAAAAACTTAAAGTTCTTTGCATCGTTCCATCTAACGTGACTCAATTGTTTTGCCTTCCCGGAACCCCTCTACTAACACTTAAACTTTATGGTATGGTATTAAAGTTTAAATTGACTTGTAAGTATTATTACGAATCTTTTGTATGGGAATATAGAAAAGTGTTGTTTTTAGACTTTTTCAGGCAAGTTTTTTAATTTATTTTCTCCGTAAGAACCATCCTCGTACTTCAAGGAATATTATAAAAAAAGAATTAGCGAAATCGGTTCAGCTGCTCTCGAGATTTGCGCTTAGCAAGATATTCAGCGATTCATTTTTATATTATAGGTATAGGTCGGGGACAATAACTAACAATTGACTCACGAACTAACATTGAACAGAAAACCCCAATATTTGCCTGACCCGGAATTCGAATCCAGGACCTCAGAATGGTAGTCGTATCGCGCAATACAAGTACACCACCCAAGCAGCCATAAAACAGTCACAACTATAATAAATGTGTTTCGTGAATCATCTGAAAAGACCTTCAGTATTCCATACATTCCACTTTCGATTCGGTTTTATTTAATCTTAAGATACAATATTTCAAATACATTTCTGGAACCTTGGCACGTGACGTAAATCTGACAATAACTGCGGCCGAATAAAACATACCTAGCATTACTCTCAATAAACGAGAGAATATTTTTTTATCAAGATTGGAAATATAAAGAGTTGATGCAACCAACTCCAGTGTAAATGTAGGGGGTGTTTGATAAAGTTAACGCCAGCTACGTTCCATGTGATTAGACGTGGATCAGTTAATTAAAGACCTATATTGTCTTTATCTTATTTGTTATAGTTTGTCGAAGCCTCGGGTAATTTGAAATAATTTTGCAAACCCAGGCGAGATGTCGAATTGTTACTGGTATTGACTGTTGTTGTTGCCTCGCCATTTGAAGGGGACTTATTTGCTGAAGTCTTCATCCTCTCCCAGTGGCCGGCTCGAGTTGTAGGTTGCCCTCAGCATTGTCATTTAATTAAAAGGTTTTTTTTTAGTATCGGACACCGCAATCAACACCGGGGGAAACCTGCGTATCTGATGTTAAAATCCCCCGGATTAGTGATTTTAGGGTCCTGGAGGAAAGTTGAAAGGGGATAGATGGGAAGGAAGTCTGAGGGAAGGAGAAGTAATCATATCAATCACTAAGCGCTTTGCTTCCACCTTTATTGTTTGGCAGCTAAATTGTCGTGCCTATTTCCGCATAGATCTATAATTTGAGGCTTTCCAAGTCGCGAGTGAATCGGTTTCTTCTGGACAAGCGTGCTTCACTTGAAGCCGCATCATCGCTTAACATTAGGCGAATACTGGTCACAACGAGCCCATTTCGCATAAAAAAAGCATTCGCCACGCATTACCGGCCTCTTTGTGTACATTATCCAAGTATTATGTTTCCGGAAGCCTTAATCACTATGCTTGTTACAATTTAAATAGACAAAATCTGGAACCTTCTCTTCTATAGCAGTAATAAACAAACGAAACTATCCTATTACAGATAGATATCCAACTAACAAGTTTCAGCAATTAAGCCCAACCTGGGCCCGTGTTGCGTTCGACCGCATTCGATCGCCTTTGTAAGGGATAGCGCTTAGGGATTACTGTGAGTCTTCAAAAGTAGGCGATTAGTATTCCGATAGGAATTGATTAGTCGACTGTCTTTGTGGCGTAGTTGTTTTGTACAAATGCAGTGAGGTCTCGGGTTCTATTCCCGGGTCGAGTAATTTTTCTATTCAGTTTGGATTTGGAATTTGTGCCTGATATGGCGTTAGGTTCGCTTCTTTGACATCATGGGATGAAATACGCACGGCGGAAAATGATAACAGGTGTGAACGTTTGTAAATCCATTTGTTGGAAAATTAGTTGTATTGAGTTTGCGGAAGGTATAAAATAGGGTGTTAGCGAAGTTCTTTGTGAGTTATTTCTTGCTTCAACGTCGAAGGAAAACATGTGGAAATCTGCATATCCGAGAAGTTCTATATGAAGTCTGCTAACCTGGACTAGGTCGGCACGCAGAACTTAGACCTAATCCCTCTCATTGAGGAGGCCCGTGCCCAGCAGTGGGACAGTATATAATACAGAGCTAATATGATTGTTAATATAAAAAGACGTTCATACTACCGAGAAACATTATACTACTTTGAATATGACAGTAATTGAAGTCTATGGATTAATTGTCGATAATATAGCAATGTACTGCTTCTCTTCTGCGTAGCACCTAAAAACTAATGACAACTAAATCAAAATAAATGTATCATAGTTTTTTTCCAATACATTCCAAACCAGCAAAACAATATTTATTTAAAGTAAGAAATATTGTTTTGCTAGTCCAGAACATAGAATTTTTCACGTGGTTGAGATGTTATTAAACAACAAAATATACCAATAATTAAAATTCATTTCTACCAAGATTCGAAGTTGGTTGTATCACCTTTTGTATGATCCATAATATTTGATATAGGTTCAAACGGTAGATTCTTAGCGTGTCATCGGCGTATTTCACAAGGCAAACAATAATATTAGGCCGCGGACACGGTTGTAACATGCCACACCGGCAAACCTGACGCGAAAACGCTGTTAAGTGTAACGTAGACTTATTGGCTTGGTAGTAGGGTTTCAACGCGAAATTTATCTATTTATTCGATAGGGTTTTCGTTGTTAGTGTGAATAGAATAAATACATCAGCAACTTGTGTCAATAATCTACTTCATGGTTGGTTTCAACCCAAAGTAACGCTCCGTTGAAAAGGAAGCATTATTGTATGACATACAGCATATATTTTGTTAATATCGTTTCGAAATTTGAAATTAGAATTTGATTAACAGCCGATTTCAATAAACGAACACAATGTCAATTTTCAATCCGATAGCGTGGATGAACCAATCAAAATAAGCCATTTGTGAACACGTCAAAAAACTTTGTTTTGATTCGTCCATTTTGAGGTAGAGGAAAAAGATCGGGATAGTTTATTGAAAATAGCGGTAATACAATAGAGTTTTCAATGATCTGTATGCAAAGTGCACTAAGTTTTTTTGGCGAAGTGACGACACACTAAGAGATAAGTGTGCGTCAACGTTTACTGGACTTTTGAGATATTTATTTGGACATGTTGCGTAATTTATAGAGCAACCTCTAGTAGTGTAAACAGAAGACAGTGTGGAACATAGATTTATACAGACATACTTTACACGTACATTTATGCTTATTTAATAAACTAGTTATTTTAGTCACAATCACACAAAAACTGCATAAGCGATAGCAATTCCCCAATAATTAAAGTCTCGATTACGATGTTCAGAGATAAAAACAATAAATACGTAAACAATCTCATTAATGGAACCGGTGACACTGATAAAATGAAATTCGCACGGCGACAGGCGGACACGCGTGATTGAGCTTACGAGGTTACCACCCCCCCCCCCTTCCCCCTCCTCAACCCTCAACCCCCCCGGGAATATTTCATGCCGGTTTAATTACAATTCATAAAATCACGCACATGCAAATTATATTGGCGTACAATGTGATATTGGTTTGGAATATTGGAGCGAAGCGTTTTTCACAATGGAAGGGTTATAAAACGGTAGTCGTTCTGTAGATGTTTGGCTACAGTTAAATGAACCAGTTTGGTCGCGAATAAGTGTTTAATTCTAAGAGTATCTCCAAAGACATTAAAAAGTATAGTTATAGATTGGACATCAGAACCAAATTTGTGTCCCAAAAGTTATTAACATTTGGTAATAAGTCGCTGTCTTATTTGAAATGTCCGTGTGACAAGATGTCACAGCCCTTCAAATATTAATATGCGCATTAAAAACGTACAAATCACGATATGGAAAATTATTTTAAGAAAAGTATTTTACATTAATGTGTTCCTATTTCACGATAGATTGAGTACCTATCGCATGAGCACAAAATATTTGTATGAAAATCTTCCCATTGTCTTAAAACTCTTCGGGTATCCACGATTGTTTTGAATGTTAGATTTTCGCTGCACTGTCCATCCGACTCAAACAATGCTGTTTAGCGACAGAATACAGGCTATGTTATTTCAAAAACAAGTAGACATTATGCCGGACTTAAATAAGGTTCATTTTAGACAAAAATGCCACACCAGCACAGATGATAATTACGTTCATTTGCACAAAAAAACAATAATTTCGAGCCGCGGTCAGCAAATGTAGACGTGAAATAAACAAAAATGTTATAAATCTTAGGCAAAGTGTTCGGGCTGAATTTAATTTAGGCAGTTTATTACGAAAAGGGCTCCGTTTTACACATTCCTACATTTAAAGGGTTGTTTCATAGGTACCTTCGCTTTCTTGTATTCGTGGTGTATAGTAAGTCTTGGATTCGATTCTCGTTGAGCAATAGTGTCTGTTCTTGCATTTGCTGACGAGAGATTACCACTCGACATGATCATGCCGGCCTGTTTAAATGATCTGTCCATTCCACCAGACTGAAGTCTTATTTATATCTTGTTCATTTTTGTATGGAGTTTGATATCTTTTCCCGTTCTAGATGATTAAAATTCTCGGATAATTAAAATCCTTGTAAATTACATCGGTTTCTAAGCCATTTAATTGAAATACAAATGCCTACACGCTCGGTGTTGGATATAGAAACTTACTTCTAAAAAATATTTTTTATACGTAATTTTTACAAAACATTGCAAAGACAGAGCGTTAAAAAATCAATTTAACTAATTAATTATATAAATTGGAATCACGCGCGAGTCGCTTTCTGAAACTTTTACACACCGTTGTTTACAGCAAAGTCGTTAACAACTTAGAAAAACAGCTTAATTAACGTTGCGAGTTACTGTACAGAAGTTTTAGCATTGATCGACTTAGCTTGAAGGACATTTTTTATGTTCGCTTGTATTAAAAATTTCATTTAATCTTTGTGTTAATATTTTTGTTGGTCTGTGGCAGACTACTTTTGCGAACATTGAGGATAGATTTTCTGACAGTGCAAACGGACTATACTGCAACGGGCTGTAGTCGAACAGATTCCGAGAAACGAAATTTTTTTTTTTTCATTGAAGTGATTCGTGGATGGCAGCTGCGTCTCATGGTTTGATTCTGGTGTCCAAACAATATCTTCCAATTCTTATTCTTTACTAAGAGTGACATCAGTAAATCGAATGATAACGATATTCCTTATTAAGACTGTCACTTGTGATTCTGATGTTTAAGATCGGTGCAGCTAAACAACAGCCACTAAAATATACTAATTACCAACAAAATCCAACTACGAAATGACGCTCCCATGACGTCACTAAGCAGATGTCATCAGGCAATCCGTACCTCGCGCAGAACCGGGTCGAGGGCCACTCTACAAAGAATAGGCGCTAAATGTTACGCCACGTCACTTATAATGACCTTTTGTACTCGCGTGGAACCATTGTGCCGTACAATACAGTCCTCACTTACACTGGAACCAAGTAAAGATGTCATGAATTTACCTCATGTAGATAATAAGGGTCTATAGCATAAGGAATAGATTACTTTATAATAAAAAGAAACACAGCCACAATACCAAATAAATTATAGATGGGCGCCAGGGCATACCTAAGGAATGATCTAGATACTATGGTAGAGAGAGGGATGTTTGGGCTTGAAAAAATCTCATTCATAATACGGAATTTCAAAAGCTGACATTTCCTGTGATTTGCTGCTGGCTTTCTGAGACAGAAGTGCCACTTCGTTCATAAGGGCCATTAATGTACGCAAATTCTAGAAGAAATGGTTTTTGAAATACGTAATATCTTAGACCAGCTTTCTAAACCTTTTGACCCATTAGCTAAATTGCTTGCGGCTGACCGTCGGCTAACTGACTCTGAGCTGGAAATTGGATGCAAACTCATACGCAAATAGCACGCCTTCGCTGCTATCAACTGTATTGCAGTTGTACTTTCGCTTTGAATTGGTAAAATACATATAATGCACCTTGTTTGAACGTTTTACATAAAATATAGTTAAACTAGTTTCCCAGTAGCTTCGAATCCTTAGACGTATGAAAAATTAAATTGTCTACATAATGACAAGACTTGAATGACGAAGCGTAAAGAATGACAGCTCAGTATTTTTAATTGATATCTCTACATAGAACATTTCAGACATTGCTTTGGATATTGGGGTTATCTTGCTATCTCTTTCTTACTACGCATCTTTATTCTACATTATGTCATTACTTACTACATATGTATTTCTCTTTTCTGTTATTAGACAATTACCACTTCTATCAGATTTATTGTATTATTTTTTTTTTTTTTTTTTTTATTATTTATTTATTTATTTATTTGCGTTATAGGTCTGCAAAAATTTGGATTGAATACATTTTTGGAAGTTATTTAATAACCTACCAACCTTGTTTATGCACACTACGTACCAAAAAAGCCGACAATCCGCGTTTGAGGTGTCATTACCCCAAAGCAAAGACCAAACGAGGTAGTAATGTGGCGCCGCGGCCTAATGTGCCAGATAATGCTCCTAATGTGCCCCTAGAAAAACTACTACGAGGAGCAAACGGCGCGATAAATGCTCTACTAGTGAGGTTTTAATGAAACATTTAGTTTGGGACTTTGCGCCTTATATTTCAATCACTTTTACCCCTTAAATTAGTAGAAAGATTTTTTTTTCAATTCACTCCCAGTTTAATTAATGTGTATGGTGAATTGAGAATATTCATGTTATAATATCTTATGTTAGACATCGAATTAAATTGGGTAGCGGTTATTTTTGCCGTTATTTGGTTTATATTTACATTAACTTTTTATACGACCACCACCTCAGACCGCCCTGTGACCATGAAGTATGCAAAGCCGTCGAAATTTGTGAAATAAAAAAATTGCGGAAATATCTGAAAACTATTTTAATGAAAATATTACAGGTTTCCTTAGCCCCAAACCCTCTCTCCTCCCTAATTCCTTGTTGTTTCTTTTAAACATGCAAAATGTTCATAATTTTTGGCATTGTGTACGTTTATACTATGTAATAAAGACTACTATATATCACTTTCTTGCTTCATCATTAGCCGATGCCAAAAAACCCTGCAAAGTAACAAAAACACTTTTACTCATAGAGCATTTTATTTCATTGCAATACCTTTTCGGGGAAAGAGCGAAATCACATGAAAACTGATTTAGGGACGGTGTCGAGCGTTCAGTTGATTTCACAGGTTACCCCTTCGTTATTGAGGTCATCTTCGGGAAAATTGTGTCGCGTATGGCGTAGGGTGTACGAGATATATTATTGATCAGCATATCTATCGGATGATCGATATTTCTAGATCGTGGACACCAGCAAGTAACTGGCAAGAAATAACACTTATGATGATTTGGTAATTATTTGCTCCACAGGCATGGTAGAATACAATCGATAAACAGCACAGATACCTTTTTTTTTCGTGCAGAAAATCCTCTTGGATCGCTGTTGTGCATATGCAAGGAAGACGGGATATGTCGGAGTTTTACTTACTAAAAACCCCATGGTGGTATCAATCAGCACTTTAGCATGACTCCGGGACCTCGAACCGAACATGCCGAAGCCATTCCGGTGCTAGCATTTTAAGCACGACTCGGAGGAACATTACTGGCCCCCCGAACTAAGCACAGGTCCTAGGCTTAACAAACTAATCAAATAGTTGAAGTGGACTGCATTCCTACACTTTGGGAACGATCTTATAAGCACTATAATATATTTCCACACGTATATGACGTATACGTTTCATTTCCGTACTCATGATCCGGATGCGACATATCAATATTTCCAGTTTATTATTTTTATTCGAGACAGACTCGCTTAAAAGATGCCATATGCTCATTTTATTTTATGCAAATTTTGGAATTAACTCACTGCTTCGGTGTTTCCCGAGCACTATGACTTGATCTTCTTTAAACGGGGCTTAAAAAGAGTGCAAACCTCCCGGTAGGAAACGTCTTGGCTGTGCCTTTGTTATTGCAAAGTTCATGGGCGGTGGATGCTGCTTACCATCAGGCGGACTCCTTGCTCGTTGTTTACAAAGGCATTAAAAAACGTAATTTGATGATCTTAGAGAAAAAACTGAACTTATATAGCATGGATATTTCTTTTCCTTTAATTTATATCTTTTTCCTTAAGGTGTTCCAATTTCGTTTCCTTACAATCGTTCTCGTGTAAATGAGGTAAATAAAGTATCTTCAAGGTCCCTTTTTAATTAATTAAAGAAAATAACCATTACTTAGACATAGATTCTAAATGTAGAAACATTTAGAATTTTATGAGTTTTTACCCCACTAGAGGTAAAATTTTAGGTATTATTTTTATTGTTCAATGAAAGAAATTCGTCGAAGTATCAGACTTTTAGAAGTGGGTACTGTCTCTCATTGTTAATTCTAAAGCGATTGAAAACCTTTTTCTGACACCTCCTCTTTGCTCCTTGCAGACCTTCCCTAGAGGAAACTGCCTTAAACATTTGTTCCATTTACGACGCATCGGTTATGGTCAGGAATAGTATAATGAATATTTTTTTAAAAGTATATTTTAGTTTTTTTTTATTAATTTAAATAACCCAACTAGGGATTGCAATCCGGTACAAACTTAAATCCGGCCGGATTCAGCCGGAGTCCGGAGAATTCCGCCGGATCCGGCCGGATCGGAATTGGTATTTTGGGTGTTCAACATAGCGCATATTTCTAACTTCATGGCATAATAT
This sequence comes from Manduca sexta, assembly GCF_014839805.1. Classification (NCBI taxonomy): domain Eukaryota; kingdom Metazoa; phylum Arthropoda; class Insecta; order Lepidoptera; family Sphingidae; genus Manduca; species Manduca sexta. Next base: position 15,730,061 of record NC_051139.1, read on the forward strand.
AAGGAATAATCTACGGGGAAAAAATAGAAACGATTTTGTGCGAAAATCAACTCTTATTTATTTATAATTATTATCAGTCAGTTATTATATGATAATCAGTCAAAGATTGCCAACAACAGTGAATTATTTATGGTTTAACTTAAGTTAAACCCGCTCATAAAAACTAAATTATATCAACAACATATTCTTCTATAATCCAAATTAAAATTTTCAAAATCAACAGCTTATGGATTCTATACCCTTGCATTCATTACAGCACAGATCACTTTTCTTGTTGGAAAAACGCTCTTAGAAAACAAATTGTATTAATAGTACCATCCTTTAGCCTACTTCTCAAGGAACTGCAAATATAACCAGCGGCCGAAAAAGCCTTACACTGGTTGGTTTCACTAAAGTCAAAAAGTCATATATTAGAGACAAGTATTTCCCTCTATCTCCTTCAGTTTCATAAGCGCTCATTTCTTTCTTAAGTTTTTTAGTACTTTCGCACGGTTTTGATAAGAGAAATTAGGTTTTTCTTAATATATCGGAACCGGCCACCGGATCCGGTGATATTGTTGGATCCGGTAGGCAACGAAAACGTACCGGATCCGCCGGACCGGATTGCAATCCATAAACCCAAGCATGCTGGTTTTAAATTCAAATTATTTGACCTTCGGAGAAGATGCACAGAATGAACAAAAAAACACCTAAATTATATTTTTAATTCATTATGAAATTAATGAAACAATATCAACATTATAAAAAAAATAAAACACCCAAAATAAACCACTTGCTAGTGATAGGATATATTTTATATCCATCCGGATAGCGACCACCTTACACAAGGTGTTGAAACCCGCCATAGTGGCCTACGTAAGTGTGTCGCGTTCCGGGATCAGCCTGTGTATATGCAGTTTCCAAGGCCAGCATAATTGGGTCGACTGTCAAGGAGTAATCATCAACAAGCAATTTTCAGTCTTATTTTATCTAACATAAAACCGACTATGTAATATAATATTAAGGAGACACCGTAAATATTGAGCCTTATGTGCCGCATCCTTAAGTTCGCAACGAATATTCAGTAACCCATTAGCGAAGTTCTAATTATAATCAAACATATTTAATTATTGTAAATACGGTTCGTACGTTTCGCCTGTAGCGGTTGGTTTATAGATATCACAAGGGGAGTTAATTATTATTTATAAACACAATATGCCCTGAGGCTACTTTATAACCTCAGCCTCGGTGGCGTAGTTGTACTGCATGCGCGGTACGGCAGTGCTCTGAGGTCCTGGGTTCGAATCCCGGGTCGGGCAAAGTGATATTTGGGTTTTTCTGCTCAATATTAGCCCGGAGTCTGGAATTTGTGCCCGATATGGCGATAGGCTCGCCCCCTATCACATCCTGGGACGGAACACACTTGGTGAAAAGTGGGTGCCTTGGTTGCACCTCTGCATACCCATTCTGTGTGTGCTACTTTATAAGATAATTGTTTTTCATATTTGTAATTTACTCCTTTGCTTTGCGGGTTAGTATTTCGGGCTTAAGGTGGTAGCTCAAGGTCCATTTTCATACATTTTGTTTCGGCTTTAATCTGGGTAACTAAACAAGTATTGGCAAGTAAAGAATTTAAATTCACGTCTAGTTAGTGATTAGTTCTCGCAGTTGAAAGAAAAATGTAAAAATAATTAATAATCATGGATATTTCTGCCTTTAAAATTTCGTCATATTAAATTTTAAAGGCCGAAATATCCATGATTATTAATTATTTTACATTTTTCTTTCAACTGCGAGAACTAATCACTAACTAGACGTGAATTTAAATTCTTTACTTGCCAATACTTGTTTAGTTACCCAGATTAAAGCCGAAACAAAATGTATGAAAATGGACCTTGAGCTACCACCTTAAGGTCATAGCAATAAAAATGATATTGTCATGAATCGAATTTATTTGCGCGAAATCAACCAACGATACATGTTAACAGGGAGTGTTTTTTATTGCTTTGAAAGACGAGACGAAGATGCCGTTTGCCTTATGGTAAGCGATACGATTGCCCATAAACAGCAGAATCACAGAAACAACATCCAACACCTTGAATTACAAAGTATTGTTTGGTATTCCACTGCGCTCGCCATCCTGAGACGTGAGATGTTAGGTCTCATTATGTCCAGTAGTTACACTGGCTACAATGTTCTTTAAACCGGAACACAATAGTGACCACACACTGCTGCTTGCCGGCAGAAATAGACACTGCGGTGTTACCTACCTAGGCGGACTCTCACATATGAGAGACCTACCACCGGTAAAACCTTCCCTAAGATTTCCATGCTAAGCTTTTATACATGGCCTGCGTCTAACTTGTGACCTTTAAACATCTCCCGTTCCATTGATAATCAAATATCATAAATTTAAGTTACTAAGCCGATGTTCACCGGGACACAAATTAGGGTGCTCATTAAAATTCGACGCCACACCTTTGTCATCGTGTTTCAAAACTTCTCACACGTGGGGCGAGGGTTTGTAGTTATAGGATGTGGGCCGACTTTGGGACGTTTAGGTAATTGTTCTGAATTTAAATTGTAGAACGATTTGAAAAGTGTATTTAAATTTGTGTGCTACATTTATTTTGAGTAACGTTTCATACAATTATTAGAGATTTTTGAGGAATAATCCTAAAAAAAGTAATTAATATATTAGATGCTTTTTTCAAACTATGAACAGTTTGTGGATTAATTTTCAAATAAAGAATTCTTTTTCTAATTATAAAAAATAAAATTCCATTTTTAAATCGATTAATAATGAAAAATGCACAATAAATAAAAAAAAAAAAAGAATATCATAAACAATACTAGATCCGCAATTAACCGATATACACCTTATTGTATTACACTCTATATCCACAGTCGCTTGGCTCGTGCGTTTGAGATGTTGATTGGTTGTCGCGAGCAGGTGCTACGAGAGCCGTCAGCTCCCTTCTCAAGATAATACCGATACAGCCAGAATTTCAATGAAACTGTTAGTTGCCAGATATATTGAAAAAGGTTCGTAGCGTCGTGGGACAAAGAACTCGGTTGATACAAATAAATTCGTGTATATAGCTTTGTATGGGGATAGTGAAACATGTTTTTGTACACATTTAAATGCGTATTAATTATATTTATTAATACAAACCGCCATCTTAGTGTCACTCATCAGTTACTATTAAAATAAAACTATTTTGCGGATTTTATCACGGTTTTCCGAACGTTTCGAAGACTGATATTTGTATTTGAGATATTGTAATTTTGACTTTTTATGACCAACACCTCAGTCCGTCCCGTGACAACGAAGGTAGTCATCGAAACATCGGGAGAAAATTATAATACAAAAATCGCAATAAAATCCGCAAAATAGTTTTATTTTAAGGTGGTAGCTCAAGGTCCATTTTCATACATTTTGTTTCGGCTTTAATCTGGGTAACTAAACAAGTATTGGCAAAAATTTAAATTCACGTCTAGTTAGTGATTAGTTCTCGCAGTTGAAGAAAAACGTAAAAATAATTAATAATCATGGATATTTCGGCCTTTAAAATTTAATATGACGAAATTTTAAAGGCAGAAATATCCATGATTATTAATTATTTTTACATTTTTCTTTCAACTGCGAGAACTAATCACTAACTAGGCGTGAATTTAAATTCTTTACTTGCCAATACTTGTTTAGTTACCCAGATTAAAGCCGAAACAAAATGTATGAAAATGGACCTTGAGCTAACATTCGCATAAACATAAGAAATCATTACCGATTACTAGCGATTTTTTTTACGAAAATATAATACAAAAATAAGCCAGTTTTAACATCTATAATGCAACTAAGTCTCGAATCTTCAAATAAAACAACCTTTCATTTCAAGTACGAAAAACATTCGCGTAGTGACGAAGGGCAAACCTAAGGCCAGGATGCGGCTCCCCGGCCGTTTCCATGGCAACAGCTCGCTCCCCGCGCGACCTTGCCCGGGCTCGGCGACTGTAAACAGAATGCAATGTTGTCAATATAAAATAAATTAGACTAGCTATTTATTATTTTATGTCGGCAAAGATTTCAAAGATTGTATTATAGAGAGCGAGAGATGCAGGGACAGGAGGACATCGCCGATCCATAAAAATGAGGATTAGATAAGGTAGCAAAACACGCAACAAATCTACCACCATAAGGCTTATGTGGTACTGTGGTACCCATGCCAAAAGTTCTAAGTTTATATAGAGCGGACGTTGAGAAGATTGTTATACAAAAATTTTGCGCTTTGAGATGGTTACTCAATCTACCGTAAAATAGCAAAACAGCAACGTAAAATACTTTATATTTTTTCCATATTGTGATTTGCAGGTTTTTGATGTCGATATATATGTACTACGTACTAGATTTGGCATTCCGAACATTCATTGTGTTTGAATTGAACTGTAATCCATTCAAACTGATTTTAACATGGTGTCAATATTGATGCTTTTGGTTGTGTACGGAGTGGCGCTCAAAATATAAAAACGCGAGTCTAAGTGCAAACCTGGATGTGATTGAAAAATATTAGTCAGATACGTAAAATTATTTGTTGTACAAGTGAATAAATAGATTACAACAGTGACGTTTTGGTTGCCATTTTAGTTCAGATTTTGAACAAATAGTTTATACGGACGTTCGTGTCTATAGAATATACTTACGTCAATGTATTTTTGTATTTATCTAAGGACGCTGTGATATCTTGTCACACGACATTACTACATAGTATAAAACAAAGTCGCTTTCTCTGTCCCTATGTCCCTTTGTATGCTTAAATCTTTAAAACTACGCAACGGATTTTGATGCGGTTTTTTTTAATAGATAGAGTGATTCAAGAGGAAGGTTTATATGTATAATAACATCCATTAAATAGTGGAGAAATACTGTTATTTTGTTATGTTATACCCGTGCGAAGCCAGAGCGGGCCGCTATGTTTTTATATTCAACGTTCACAGTTTTTCTGTAGTGTATTTAGTATCAGCATTGAACCCGTGCGAAGCCGGGGCGGGTCGCTAGTTACAAATAAGAACTTTCCGTAGTATTGTAATGCTCTTTGGAGACAACAGATTACCAATTGGTAATAACTTTCCCTCTCAGAAGTAGAGGAGGCCCGTGCTCAGCAGTGGGCAAGTATATAATACAGGGCTGATATTATTATTATATTATTATTAATAACTTTTGGAGCACAAATTTAGTTTTGATGTCAATTCTTTAATTAACTACACTGTTTAATGTCTTTGTATGTCGGATATTTTGATTAGAAGGGAGAGAGTTTGCGATTATTAGTCCGGTGTGATGCAGATTGTCGTTAACAGCTTTTCCGCGAATATAATAAGAAATTGTTTCTTGTCTATTCTTTTTTACAAGCATTCCTGTGTTTTTTTTACCGTGTCAGAAGCGTGTTAGTCGAGTTAATTACAATAATGGTCCATCTAAACTTCTAAAGGATTATTCTCATTGGCAGGTCGGAACCTCTACCTTCATTTAGTTTGGCCAAAAATATATTGTTAGTATTTTTTTTTATATCTCCTGATGTACGTCTTGTGGACTAATAACCTGCTTGACTTATTATTAAAATCGCTATATTTCTATACTATCATGGACATTTTTGAATGAAGAACACACAAGATTTAAAATAAGAACGCGTTATAAAAAGGGTATTTTGAAATAAGAATGTCTCTGGTTTCAAATTTTTTTTACGTAGTTACAGAAAAATGATGCATAGACATTACCCCGTGTTTTCCCTCCATTTTATGTTTACGGCGCAACTGAAACTGTATTACTAGTCGTGTGAGCCGTAATGTGTCGTTCTGACACCGCTCCGCCACGTTTTGATGCGATTCCGCACGATTTCACACAATATCGCCGATATTTGTGTCGTATTTTACCAGAATGTGCATTTTATTCCCGTTTTATTATATGTATAAATGATGTAATATTTCTGTATTACTTTATTATTCTCTTTTGTGTTTTAAAGTTATTTATTGAATACTTATTGTATTTCGTAAGCGGTTAAGGTATTTTTAACATTGGCCAGTATAATTTTTTTTTTTTAAATTGGGCTTCTAACAATATAGTCATAACTTAATATGCTATAATTTTACCTCCCAATTGGTATTGTCTTTTAGAAACATAAAAGAAAAAAAATAATATTTTTCTTATTTTTTTCCCAGCCAGTTCAAAAGTTGATTTTGCAATGCCTAATTTTGAAAATAGAATATCTATAAAATGTGACAGTTTGAAATATAGACACCCCTGGCATTAAACAAAGCATTATACAGTATACACATTGACATAATCAGTAGCAGAGGTATTGACTCGTGTTTATTGATGTTGACTTTGCCTGGGCTCTATGCCAACATAATAATAACCATAATATACCGATATCTGAGTTATTAATATTAAAATAGGCATCATAAACATTCAGAAAATAAAACACATTGAACTTTAACATTAAAATGTAATTATTTCTAATGTTTACGTGAAAATAGTTTAATTTAAATATCAAGACAAGTCTACAAGTTATTTCTTCGGAAATCTTTTTATTCCTGTTACACTGTAGTATCTTACAACCATTTTCAATAAATGATCCCAATCGCTTCTTTCAATCTATCTCAAAATGGATCAATCAGAACAAAGTTTTTTTGACATGTTTACAAAGTTGTTTTTTTTTTTTATTTTGACAGAACTGGTTGTACACAGTACAGAGTTTACAAGAGTAAAATGATAACATTATGTTAGTTGACAAAAGTGAAGAATCTTCTTGGTGTGAACACAACATGCATAAATATCTAATTTTGATTGGTTTATTCTCGGGAACGATTTCTTACACAAAACTTGACTAATTACTTTAAGTAATTAACAAGTATAAGCGCGCAAAGTTTAGGAATACATTCTAGTTTTATGTTTGTATATTTTATAATTTGTTATAGTTTTTGCGTCTTAATTTAATAAAATAAATAAATCGATTGCAAGGCTAGCTACTAGCATACCTATCTAGTCACGTAAAACCATAATTCTGCTACCATCATAAACAAGATTAATAATATTAAAAACATCTCATCGCAAGTCTCACGATGCCTTCGAGACGACTCGTTAAAATATAACCCAGCGTTAAAAGTTCATAATGAACAAGATTTTTAATTCACAAATATCTTGGGAAATATACAGCGGAAAGTCGGATACAGCCCCGCGGGACTTGTGCCTGTAAGATGGCACTGTACACCGAACTGTGTCAGTAGCGACGGGTCCATATAACACGATTCCTACTGACTTCCCTTTATGTAAAACTAGCGACCCGCCCCGGCTTCGCACGGGTGCAATGCTGATACTAAATACACTACAGAAAAACTGTGAACGTTGTGTATAAAAACATAGCGGCTCGCTCTGGCTTCGCACGGGTATAACATAACAAAATAACAGTATTTATCCACTATTTAATGGATGTTATTATACATATAAACCTTCTTCTTGAATCACTCTATCTATTAAAAAAAACCGCATCAAAATCCGTTGCATAGTTTTAAAGATTTAAGCATACAAAGGGACATAGGGACAGAGAAAGCGACTTTGTTTTATACTATGTAATGATTTGATTATCATTGCGTAAAGATTTTCAGATTGCATTTATGCATATTGGTACCTAAATATTGTTGGGATCCCTTTCGGTCATTTCACCTTTCGCCTCTGTTGTATAGTGAACATTTTACAGTATATTGCGAGATTTATCATAAGGCACATGAAGTCCAGAAGGCCTTTCCTAAGCTTTCCAAGCGAAATTGTCTAGAGTTTGTATCTAGCGTATATTTAAGTTCCAAAATTTTTGTTATTGGTTAACTTTTGTAGAGTCGTAGCTGTTTATAATCGTGATCACTAATAATAAAGAGATTATTTAGAGAGTTTGTCCTTTTTATCTATTATAATTATAAGAAGAATTTAAAATTTAGATGTAATGATAATCTTTGAATCTACTGATGTGAACCTAAATGTTGAAATGTTGTAGACTACTTATTTTATACCGAAAAAAAATAGAACGGGCAGATCGGCACACAGTTAATACCACAATAGCTTATAATAATTATCTTCGTTCTTTTTCACCATTTAATTTTTGAAAGAAATAAAGTTCTTATTATTGGGACAAACAATTACAAGTTTAAATATTTAAAAATATTACAAAATATTTTATAATATTATAGGCTAACAATGACAACCCTCATTAGCTCCTTACTGCAATACAGTCCAACCAACACTTTAGCACTGATTTTCAATTATATAAATATGAATATTAGATTTATTTTTCAAAAGAAATAATAGATCTCATTATAACTATCTCAAAGTTACGCAAATATCTGCCGCTGGTCGTAAACGTCTCCGGGCGATATTTTAGAGGCGTGTCGCAGAGTCGTTAGGTGCCGTGTCCTCGTGATTCATGAACAGCGAGACATCTCAGTGTTTCGACATACTCCACGTGCCGGGGTGACCACACAACCGGGTTTTTTTGGGATTGTATCGCTGATATAAATTGGTTTATTTTTAGAGTATTTCACCCTCATGCATGGTATTACTCTTATATGGCAGGGTTAACATGCATTACGACGTCGGGAAAGTGTCTAATGAAGCTCCGCTAGACTATAGGCTGTCCCGCTCTCACAACCGTCATTGCAACACCTGTTCATCTATAATTTATTTATCAAATTTACCAAATATACAATTTTCCTTGTAAACTAAAACACATAACTTTTAGGTGGTAACATAATAATAAATTGAGATCATAGGACAAAAACTATACTTCGGTCCCTATACTAGGTCTGTATCGTAAGCAACCGATTTACATACAGCGTTACATATTATAATAAAGTATAGTGGTAAACTTTTTTTTATATTATAGGGGGCAAACATGCATACGGTTCACCTGATAGTAAGTGATCACCACCGTCCATAAACATCTGCAATACCAGGCATAGAGATGCGTTGCCAGCTTTTTAGGTAGGAATACTCTCTGTTTTTTTAAGGTCTCCTGGTCGTATCTGTCCGGAAACAGATTATGTAATAATAATAATAAATAAATATAAATAATAAAAAACCAATATATAAAAACGTAAAAAATAGCAAATTTACAAGATTGCAAAGTAGTTAAAATATTTATTGTCCATGACGCACATGTTACTATTTAATATAGCATTGATCAGAATGGTAAAAAAAATTGATTTCATCTTTGAATAAAAAATCAATGAATGCTATCATTTCCCACTAGTTTTCTATTAGGCAGTGTACCATTTCGTTCAAGTTAGTCCATTTATACACCTAACATTTTCAACAAAGCTTTACCATTTACAATGTGTGACGCAAATTGCAGCAACTTAGATTTGAACATTTTTTTAACAAACCGTTTTAAAAATAAATCTAAAAAATAATTCTAACACTATATCAAAGGCTTCCACTTTAATTTCCACCCACAATTACTTTAAAACGGCCCGTCAGTCTAGATTCTAGCCTGGAATTCAGGCTGCGCAAACTTAAATTTAGGTTAATTTGACGCCCGACCAAAGGAAGAGTGTGTGAATTAATTTTGGGATTTTAAATATAACGCTGCAAGCCTTTAATGGCTATGCGTTTATTGTAATTGGGTTTCTGTGTTGAAACGGTAAGGTCCTTTTTGCATTAAACGTTAGTTATTGCAGTAATTATGCCGTCCAGTAATGATTGAATGGGATTATGTACTTAGTTTTGTTTAATTAAAGGTGTTTTTGTACCGCATAGCACGTCATACTATAAGTAAGAAGGAGGACTGACAAAGGACGGACGAGAAGGTCATCCCTCACTTATTTATAACATCGGCAAAGGGAACGGCCATCGTATCACACGCAAGACTCTACACTTTGTCGGCCACACATACATGAACACAACACTCTGCAGCGACTCATAAACCTCTCTTAGAGAGAGAAACATGTTAGTGAGATTTGCTCAACAACTTAAGATACTTGTTCCTGTATTTGTTTGGTAGTTTTTAAGTTTTGTATCAATTTAATAACGAGCCAGTACCTTAAAAACTTGAAACCAGAACTAAGTGACATTGAAACATAAGACTTAATCCCTAGTAGTCACAGTTCCTTCCACCCATAGCACAAAAGTACACCGTAATAGTATTGGAGTTGAGTCGAGTTTATACGTCAGTGGGTCGTGTATGACTCTTTAATGAACATCGCTCCTATTGTAACTTACAGCACGCGCATTGTCATTTATATTTTCATAGAAAATCCCTAACACCCTAATACAGAAATCCAGCTAAATCTCTTTCAAATATATCCAGCCACAAAGTATGACTCATATGATTTTTTAAGAATATCCACAAATACTCGACATTCATGGTCACCCTATAAGAAAGTCCTTCGTACTGCAGATCGAATCTTTAGATATTTAGCGACGTTAACGTCAAATAGGCGACGCGCGTTCGTATTTTGCACGGTAAATGGAAATTTCTAGAACCGAGCCTTTGTTTGAAGGTTTTACGGCTAGATTTACTACGGTAAATAAAATATTATCTTAAGGTTTTGAGGAAAAATTGGAATGGGTAATTTGAAATTCTGTACCTACGAGTGGCGAAGGGTGAAATATTTTTAAAGGGAACCCGACATAACATATAGTTACTAATATGCATTAATAATAAATATTAATAATAATATTAGTCCTGTATTATATACTGTCCCACTTTTGGGCACGGGCCTCGTCTACTACTGAGAGGGATTAGGCCTTAGTCCACCACGCTGGCGTACTACGGAATGGTAGACATCTCATACTCTCAAAATTCCTAGAGAGAACTTCTCAGGCACATAGGTTTCCTCACGGCGTTTTCTTTCACCTTAAACCTTTAGCGCCGTTCGTTGCGTGTGCTTACTCTCTTTTTGTATTTCATCTACTTCTCCTACTTATTTGTGTTCCAACTGTATTTTTACGCTATCAAGGCACATATAATAATAACAACCCTGTATTATATACTGTCCCAATGTTGGTCCCGGGTCTCCTTTACTATTAAGAGCTACGCTAGCCTAGTGCGGATTGGAAGACTTCACACACCCTCCAAATTCCTATAAAGAACTTCTCAGATACGCAGGTTTCCTCACGATGTTTTCCTTCACCGTTAAAGCAAGCGATAATACACAAAGAATACACACATAATTTTTTAGAAATGTCAGAGGTGTGTTTGAATGAGGTCTGCAAATCGTTCTAATGATAATTAGATTCTACATAAAGCCAAGTCGGCAGGAATCGATTTATATGGAGTTTTCGCCACTGGTACCTACTTTTTGATTTCTAGGTGGGACTAATATGCGGGGGAGCGTCTTTCATTCTGTATTCTGAGGTCCAGGTAGATATCACTGTAATGTCTATCTTTACCGCCTAGCGGTGCTCTGTTGTATTCTTGTTTGAAGGATATTGTAGCTAGTGTAACTACTGGACATAATGAGACTTAACATCTCACGTCTCAGGATGGCGAGCGCGTTGGAATACCAAACAATACTTGTAATTTACGGTGTTGGATGGTGTTTCTACTGTTTATGGGCGGTCGTTTCGCTTACTAACAGGCGGACGGCAGCTCGTCTCATCATTCAAAGTAATAAAAAAATAATGTAGAATTGTAAATAGTTTGTCCGTTTACATAAATATAATAGAGATCAACAATAGAGGAACACAATAGTGACTACACACTGCTGCTTGGCGGAAATAGACATTGCGGTGGTATCTACCCAGACGGACTCTCACATATGAGAGGCCTACCACCAGTAAAAGTTGTGATATTATTCTTATATTTTACTTTGTTATTCTCTCACGTGGCTGAGTCAGTTAACCGCCAACAATGTTATACGCCACCGAGCGATCGACTTGCAAATGATTGAACTCAAATGCAAATGTCCTTATATCTAAGAATATTTTAATATTTTACTTTGTATCGACAACGTTATGAAATTCTCGGATACTTATTTTGAACAATCATATTTATCAGTAGTAGAGGAGGCCCGTGGTCAGCAATGGGCAAGTATATAAATCAGCCCTATTATTATTATTATATTATTTTGGATTTGAACATTTAACTGTATTTTTTTACAAAAAGTAGAAGACTTATTCAAGATTTTTTTATTGAAACTAAATTTTCATTAGTCGTACTTTTTTCCTAAAAACAGTCAGCTTCGTAACTTTAATGAAAATTATGAAAATGTTGGTATAAAGTGAAAAATTTACGTTCTGTGAATTATGATTTTCTACTTTAAATAAAAAATCTAAACAAGTGACTTTGTCGTTCTAGGTCAAAAAATTCTCCAGACTCTCAACTTACACATTCATTAAAAAAGCATAGCCCTGCATGGTGGCTATTTTGGCTAAAATCAACTTTAAAAGACAGCGACGTGGAAAATTCTTAAAATTTTCCATTAGATTACAATTATTTTTTGTGATGTCTCATCATTCCTAAGGTTAATTAGTTTGTTAAGTAGCCGAAAATGACTGCAAGAAAGCTATAAGTTAAACATTTGGCATATTTTTATGTTTAATTTAAGATCAATTAATTTTGCATGATTTGTTTTCGCGGTTTAAGGATTGCAAACGTGGGTGCAACTTTTTTACCTGCAATTACAATGGGCCGAGGGGATAATAGACCGAATTACTGCTATAAATACAGAAAAAACGAAGAATATGATATCGAAAAACAAACTTTAAAAAAAGCAGCAATCATAGTATAAACCAACGCCGACAGTCCAAATAGTCGAAACTTACGCGACTGCACATAAACATGACATACGGGATCAGTTCCCGTGCATATTGAGCGCCAGGGCCGGGTAAAAACTTAGCATTTTATTGATATGACTCGTCCGGGATCAGCCGGGAGTTTAAGGACACTTCTGAAACTTGCGCCTTTTAACATACAGGCACGGATTTAGGAATATTTTGTATGGGTTATATTCATGTAATATTATGTTGATTTGTTTCATATGTTGTAGAATGGCAAATATTTTAGCTAGCTTCTAACGTAATTATGTTTTCGATGGTAAATCGTGCCGAGCTGAATACAAAAGAAGAGATGAATATAAAGCAGCTTGCTTGGTATTCATTTGTACAAAAAATAGATTTTTCCATAAGATATTGGAAGTTATGATTACCAGTATCTATTTTATCCCATCTATGAAAGTATCGCTTAACATAATACTACAAACGTTCATCAAACAGAGGAGGTTAACCCCCACTCCTTTGCCCAACTCCGGCCCAGTTAATGGCGTAAGTTCGGATCGGTTGTCGATTTAGAGAACTGTTGTTGGTGTCAATGGGCGACGTTAAGACAACAGCGCCTAATGTAATTGACACAAGTTGCCGAACTTACAGGACCAGCTTTTTTATTGTTACGACGCGGCCCATGTTTTTGTTAAGGTTGTTTGAATTGAGTTGTGGGGGGTCAATTATTAATGTTGGTCATAATGCGCTCCTGTATTTTATCCAATTTACAATTTGAGATTTTGATCATTTCAATAATTTTGTTATTACTCTAGCTTTCGTATTCTTGAAACGTAATAATGCTTGTATAATTATGCTTGTTGGTAGAAATAGAAATCACTTTGATGCGTGATGAAAAAGTGCTGAGGTCTCGGGTTCGCTCGCCAGGACAGACAAAGCCTATAATCTAGAATTTTTGCCCGATATAGGTTATAGGTTTACCCCTAATCACATTTTAGGACAGAATATATAAGGCGAAAAGTGGGTGCACCTGTTGTGCTTCTGCCTATTCCTTTGAGGTTAAAAGGCGTGAGTGTGATCGTCAAACTATCGCCTACGATCGACCTACCTAACAAATAATACAAATTCTAAAGTATACGTCTCCCTTAGACTTCGAAATCAATTTCAAAACTAACGCAACATTGATTTAGAATAACCGAATGTCAAATACAAGTAACGTAGTTCAATAGTTCGGAGTGGTTTTCATTCGCGGCACGTATCGGCTGCTTATTCTGTTTCAAATGAAATGATATTGAAATGTTTTTATTGGATATAGAAATCTATAATCAAAAAAACTATTTAACAAAACATAAAACCGCCTTCAAAAATCACTAAAAACCAAAAAATAATTTAACATTACTTATATACTGATTACCAATTTTTGGAAAAATATACAGTCGAATTGAGAACCTCCAAATTTTTTTGTTAAAAACAAATAGTTTATAAATTCAAATATTAAATAAATAAATCTTACGGGAGCAAATTATCCGGATAAAATTTTGTAGTTAGGTTATGATCTATCCCTGTGCCAAATTTCATCCAAATCAGTTCAGCGGTAACTGCGTTTATTTTTTAAATGAAATGAAATAATTTATTTGAACCTGTAAAATGTTATACATTATTTAGATTCCGTGAATATTAACTCTACCACCAGTTCGGAAAACAGTTCTCTTGCTCTTTTCAACATCAGTTTAAGGTATACAGTATATGATAAAGACAAAAGAAAAAAATACAATTGTTTTTTTATTGCTATTTAGATCAGTTCATTTATATGCTCGCAAAATAAGTAATAAATGAAATTTCCATACGAGTACAAAATCCTCTCAGGAATCATGAAATATGTCCCTAGCAATTAGCAATAGTAAACAAAATGGGCCGAACAGTCCACACTTTTTCTAACAAAAATATCATAAACAATAATATTATAATCACTAAATAAACCTTTACCTATCGATACAAAAATAACGTATAGGAAACATTAGTATTTCTAGCAAATATAATAAATCACGGGTCTGTTTATCCGTCGGTCGGTGAGGCAGAAACTACTGAGTCGGTGGAAAGCTATCAAAACATTAAAACCGGTATCAAAACAGAAAATATTTTCTCTTCTACGATATCTGAATTTTAGATATGAAGACTATGTTACTATTACCTTCATGCAGTTTTTATATAATTGTCCAGGTTATTTGTAATAACACGTGCGGGTTAAACTAGTGACCCAAAGGAGGAGAGTATATAATAGAAAGCAATAAGTACTTGCCCACCATTTGCTTATCACGATTCGCAGTGCTCGTGGATTTCTTAGGTATCTGTATTATCATAGACCTATGGTGTTATTAATCTGTAATAATATCAGCCCTGTATTTATATACTTGCCCACTGCTGAGCACGGGCCTCCTCTACTACTGAGAGGGATTAAGGCCTTAGTCCTGCACGCTGGCCTAGTGCGGATTGGTAGACTTCACACACCTTCGAAATTCCTATAGAGAACTTCTCAGATGTGCAGGTTTCCTCATGATGTTTTCCTTCACCGTTAAAGCGAACGATAAATTCACAAAGAATACACACATGATTTTAGAAAAGTCAGAGGTGTGTGCCCTTGTGATTTGAACCTGCGGACATTGGTCTTGGCAGTCCGTTCCACAGCATTATTTATATTAATCTGTACTAAAATATAAAATTGAAGAGTTTGTTCATTGGTTTGAATGCGCTAATCTCGTCAACTACTGGTGGTATGTCTGTCACACGTGAGAGTCCGCCTGGGTAGGCACCATCGCAAAGTCTATTTCTGCAACCAAGCAACAATGTGTAGTCACTGTGTTGTGTTCCGGTTCGAAGGACATTGTAGCCAGAGTACCTACTGGACATTATAAGACTTAACATCACATGTCTCAGGATGGCGAGCGTAGCGGAATACACAAACAATACTTTGTAATTTAAGGAATTGGGTGTTGTTTTTACTGTTTATGAGCGCTTACAATCAGGCGAACGGCAAGCTCTTTTCGTCATTCAAAGCAATAAAAAAAACGACTAAATCAATTTTGTAATTTTTTTCACTAATAGGAACCTACAATTCTCCTAAGTGATATAGGCTACTTAGGGTGTAGCTGCAGGCAAAAGCAAGTATTATTTATAAAATACAAAATAAACATCTTTTATTACTTTACGATACATTATAACTAGAATTGTACAGTCCAGAATAAGTGCATCAGGCACGCAGCGGGTCGCATCCTGCGGTGAAACGGAGCCGTGACGCGAGTTTTGTTCCCCGGATTTACACGTCAAACGTGACATCAGACCGGGTTTGTTCAAAACACGAAAATAGTTTCGTATACAACTTACGTTCTCGGATCAAGTTTTGCGGGACATGTCTTTTTGAGAAGTTATAGTCTTAAAACATGTGTGAATAAGTCTCATGTGTACGTTCGTTTGGGTTGGTTTACCAATGTCTATTTCTGCCGTCAAGCAGCATGATGCAGGGAGTATTGTATTCTGATTTGATAGCCATTATACTTGGTGTTATTTTAAAAATATTTTTGTGATGGTATTTATAACATGGCCTACACAGCGTTTTTGAGAGCGAAGCAGTAGGTCATTAACTTTCGTAGGTACTGCTCGGTTGGTCGGTGATTTTTTGTTAAAGTATTTCTGTTAAATTAGTGTATAGCTTATGACATCTCTTGTTTTAATCAAAATCTTTTCTGTTTCTCTCACTAGTGTAATCACTGGGCACTATAAGATTTTACAGTAAAGGTCTCTGATTGTCAAGAAAAATGTAGTCGATAGCATTTTAGAGTTAAAAGTGCTGTAGCTGATGGGCATTAAAGACGCTCACAAGCTAGTACTACTGGAATTACTAAAGCGAAATTACGAAATCCTGATGTCAATCTAACTATACCCAGTTCCATGCTTTTGTTATTCAGAATAACGTCCCGAGGCTTATTATGTTCGTACGTAATCAGCAAAGTACGTTCGATACGGAGTGAGTGCAAATTACATTTCACTGAAATTAAACTCTATATGGACGATTGCGAAGGGCCCTCCTGTTGATGACATCTGACCTGATTCTTTTAAGTAAAATATGCCTTGATAAATATTGTTTTAATGGTGAAGGAAAATATCGTGAGGAAATCTGCAAACCTGGGAAATTCTCTATAGGAATTTTGATGGTGTGTGTCTAACAATCCGCACTAGGCCAGCTGGTGGACTAAGGCCTCATCCGTCTCAGTAGTAGAGGAGGCCCGTGTCCAGCAATGGGGCAGTATATAATATAGGGTTGATATTATTATATGTACCTTGATAACGTATAAATACAGTTGGAACACAAATAACTAGGAGAGGTAGGAGAAGTGCGAAATGAGAGTAAGCGCATGCTACGAACGATGCTAAAGGTATTCAACTCAGTATCAGCTCGGAGTTCGGTTTCATGTTTGATATAGCGTTTTGTGTCCGATGTAGCGACAAGCTCGCCTGCTAGCATATAAAGTAAGGGAATACACAGAGTAGTAGATGTAATGATGATGTAATGAGTAGTAGATGTAACGAGAAGTAGATGTAATGGTTGCGCCTCAGGCTATTCCTACGTTGATAAAAGGTGTGAGTGTGTGTACTAGAAAAGTCCCGCTGTAAAATGATAATGGATTGGTACTGGTAGGAAGATAGTTGACGGAAACACTAACGTATCCATGGTAGTAATTCCACTAAAACACTTATGGTGAACTTCAAGTCGCGCTTCGGAATTAGTTAGTGTATTCTACTACCTAAGTAATAAACTAAAAAATATAGGAAGGTTCGTAAAGTTTGAATATTTGTTAAAAATATATGCAAATATAAACTAATTTGAAATACAGACCAAGTTGTGGATTTACTGGCTACTTTTTCATGGAAACGTACACTAAACCTTCGTTCATGAATGGCTTGCTACTTTATTACCTTCTCAAATCATGAAAAAATTCCGCACAACTTATCTTCTCGAATCACAATCATAAAATCGATTCCCGAGGCGGGGAATTAATCCTTTCCTCTCGCAACTCAAGTATCCACTAGACAATAGGAACGCATAAATATCACAGAGGTAATAGAAACCAAAGAGGCATCCACTTAGCCGCGGCTTAATGTATGGCCCGGTGATTTGTTTGAATAGTTCCTTTCCTGGGATACTGTTTATGCTATATTTCGTTCCTAATGGCCCAAATTTACACCTCGCCCATTAAAGTTTTAGAACTGTGTATTGAAAAGTAAATTTATTGTCTCCGCTTAATTTGGTTTGCCAGGCGGCTTCTAGAAGAAAGCAATTGCCAATTGTTATTTTTTTGTTGATTATATCAGTTACAATAAAATATATGTAATCGTACTAATCATTAATGATAAAGTAACTCTGTTATGCTTTGACGGTTAAACTACTGCAAATATTAAAAAAAATATGTGGCGAATAGGTAAGTTCGAACCTTTAGAGAGAATTAAAAAATATATATATTTGTTCTTTTTATAATTATTATTGAACAAAAGCCAGTAATAACCTGAATAAATGAAAAAGAACTAACCATGTTGTGGTAAAAAAATAGGTTTTTTTTAGGAAAAGAAAAAAAATATACTTACAACGTTGGCTTTAAAACGAAAAAGCAAAAGCAGCGTCGCCAAATCATGTTTTATATTTTTCTGATCAAGCATAAATATATTTCCTAGTATCTAATGCCCTCGCATTCACAGGAGTACCACAGTTACTCAGGTAACCGGTTGTTGGAAATTGAAACATGTTTTAGCGTTGTTTTAAGAAGGGACGTACTCGGTGTGTTAATTAAATTCGTATATTATATACTTGATTTGAAACGAGATTTGGTCCTTAAATTGCATTAAGGTTTCTTGTATAGTAATATTTTCATTTACACTCTTATTCGCTCACACACATATCACGCATTTATCCCCGAAGGGGTATGCAGAGGCGCAACTAGGGCACCCTGTTTTCGCCAAATGTGTTCCGTCCCATGATGTGATAGGGGGCGAGCCTATCGCCATATCGGGCACAAACTCCAGACTCCGGGCTGATACTGAGCAGAAAAACCCAAATATCACTTTGCGCGGCCCGGGATTCGAACTCAGGAACTCAGAGCGGTGCTGTACTGAGCATGCAGTACAACTATACCACTAAGGCAGTCTATTCTTGGTATTATAAAAACTATTATATTTTCTTTTAATAGTTTTAGTATACCAAGAATGGATTGAGTTAAAATTGTAAGTAGCAAACTGCAGTTATATATCAGCCCTGTATTATATACTGTCCCACTGCTGGGCCTACTCTAATCCTGAGTGGGATTGAGCCTTAGTCCACGACGCTGACCTAGTGCAGATTGGTTGACTTCACACACCGTCAAAATACTTATAGAGAATTTATAAGGTATGCAGGTTTCCTCACAACTTTTCCATCACTGTTAAAGTAAGCGATAATTTAAAAAGAATACACACATGATTTTAAAAAAGTCAGAGGTCTGTGCACATGTGTTTTGAAGCTGCAGACATTCGTTTCAGCAGTCGAAATTTCAAAATTACTTAATTCCTAATTCTAAAAATGTTTAATATTTTTATATTTTATAATATACTCGAGTAAAGCAAGAAGCAAAACCTATTTCAAATTATCAAAATTTGCAACGAGAGCCCCAAAGACTCGCAAACATCTACCAAGCAAATACTGCGAAAACATTCAGTTCGCGGGGACACCAAATCTTACTTAAGTCTTACAAAGATGGGTCTGAAGTTGCGTACTCGCTGAATAAACAACGGGATGAAATCTGCGAGCCGCAGGTGGCTGCAGCCGCAAGGTACGCTTTAAAATAGATGATGTTTTCTACATTTTCGGGATTTTCGAGTAATTTTAAATATGGCATCGTGGTAGGTTAAGCGACGATAGCCTAATTGAGACTGCCGAGACGAAGTTCCGCAGGTAGAGATCCAAGGAACCAGAGCCTAATTGAGACTGCGGAGACCAAGGTCCGTACGTTCAAAACCCAAGGGTACGTACCTCTGACTTTTCTAGAACAAAGTTATGTGAGTCTTCTTTGTAAATTATTGCTTAAATGCGAAAGCTTGTAAATTTTTTTGGATGTTTATGTGTTTTAAGTAAACGCAGTAACTATTGAACGGATTTGAATGAAATTTGGTACTCGGATATACAATGGTATACCCTACCCTATACCCAATAATCTAGGACATGTCCTAGATTAATACATAATTCGCTGTGAGATTATAAGTGCGTGTTCCGCTACAACGGTTTTTCATTCTGGGGAGTATACGTTTTTAATGCGAAAACGGCAGTGACGCCATTCCATCTGATGGTAAGTGCAGTGGGATCCAATAGAATGTCGACTGACGAGCGATGATTACCCCTCGACAGTCGACACAATTATGCCGGCCTGTTTGAACTGGATATACAGAGGCTAATCCCGGAACGCGACACACTTACGTGAGCCGCTATGGCTGGTTGTAAAACCTTGTGTACGGTGGTCGCTTTACGGGCGGATATAAAATATATCCTACCAACAGCAACTATCTTACTACATCTACCCAGATCTAATACCGGTTTAGAAAATAACAAGTTCCATATGAATTCGCTTCGTTCATTGAACCTCTAAAATTCTCCACAAAGATGCGAAAGTAACTTCCAATACCAAGATCTGACGGAATTCTATATTTTGTTTACGATACAGACACAGTGCAAACACAAAACGTGAAGTTACTATAATTTTTAAAACATTAAAGGAAGTAATTGTACTTCTATTAGTATGTTATTTAAAATAAGAGGTAGGTTTCAATGCGAAAATACTGATCAATGAGCATACGTATGGTCAATCGTAACATTGAAAATATAACATCGCTCTTTATAATCTTTTCATAAACTACTATTGGGTATAATAAAAAAAAAATACTTTATAGATCGCAACTAATGATGGATATATTTTATATCCGCTCGGATAGCGACCACCGTACGCAAGGTGTTAAGACCCGCCATTATGGCCCACGTAAGTGTGTCGCGTTCCGGAATCAGCCTGTGTATATCTAGTTCCAACAGGCCGGCATAATTATGTCAACTGTCGAGGGGTAATCATCTCTCGTCAGTCGACATTCTAATGGACCCCACTCCACTTACCATCAGGTGGAGGGGAGCCACTTTGCTGTGCCCATAAAAAAATCATCATAACATGTAGAGTTGCAAATCACATTCAGTAAAAGTAGTATATCACTTATCCTATTGCCTTCCCATTTGCTGTGCAAACATTTAAGTTTTACGCGCATCGCTCAGGCGATCGGATAAAAAAATTGATTTTTTACATCACCATATCAGCCGAGGCACCTGATATGCATTACAGCGATTTTACGATGCATAATAAAATGGTTTATGTAAAAAATTGTTATTTATTGTGAGAATAAACACGAAGGGTCGTTTGCAATCGCGTTTATGTGTGCCGAGTATGTGTGATGCTGGGTTATTAGATAAATGTTCATGGTTTTAATAAATAATAGTGTTGGGCTTACGTTTTGACTCATGGGTGTATTTTGGAAAAACGGTAATGATATACTTAATAAAAAAAGTATATGAGTGATCTGAAAACTAAACATAGTGAGTTTGTTAAAGCATTTTTGGAACCACTTTCAAACTTAAACATCCAAAATAAAAGCAATTATTACCTCAGTTTTTTATAAGACTGATTGCTTGATGCTTCCTAACCGAATTTCGCCCAAGGCGGCATTCTCATGTAGGACATAGTGCACAAGTTTGTGCGCAATACACATATGCACTCTCTGTTCCTTCACACTCATTGTCCGGTGAGACAACAATGCGACATTACTACAGAGAGATCAGGCGCAGGACCAACAGCTTTAAATGCTTTCCGTGGCACGGGAGTATCACCACCGCCAATTTCCTGACTGCGATCTGCGACTGAGTATTTTTTTTTAAGATGGAAAAATTCAGTCACAATAATTGTTTTAGCCCTTTCCGGGATTCGAACTCTAGACATCAGCGCAGTAGTTATACTCGTACCGTGTCCAATTCCATATCACAATCAAGCTAGCCTATTCCCACTATACATACAATAACAAACAGTTCAAAAAGAAGCCGTGTAATACAATCACAAACCTTCAAACATATTTTTAAACCTTAATCCGTATCTTTCACCGATGTAAGACTTGGCACCGTTTCTGTCATCGGAAAGTACAATTCTTGCCACAACAGACAGTATTTAAGCAAGTTTCCCAAATATTTATCGGGTAATCCGCTACGATCGGTCTTGGGAGCACTCCAAGAGTTTGTTTACTTTACCGGAGGGATTTATTACTGAGGAAACAACTGATTAGCTAGGTAATGGCAAATATGACGCACTTTTAAGTGAGTGAGGTTTTATTTTAAATGAAACTATTTTACGGAGTTTTATTGCGGTTATATTATTATTTTCTCCCGACGTTTCGAAGATTGCAGCCTTCGAGGTCACAGAGGGACTGAGGTGTTGGTCCGTGGTCGCCTGAAAAGCTACAATATCTACCTACATTTTAAAATTATAAAATTTTAAATTGTTTTTGGTATTAACGGTCTGATTTATGCAGAATGAGCTCACAGTGTCTTGAAGTCTGGTAGCCCGTGTAGTAACATTCGTGTAATCATAAAAAAATATTGTATTCTTCATCTTAAAACTGTCTAGAGTGTACTGTTTTCTAAAACAGACTGTTTTAGATTTGAAAACACACATGAGGTCTTCGAAGAGATTCTAGAAAATGAAAATTAAAATATTTATTTAACACAAAGGATTTTATTATACACAACGAATATACCTACAAAGTATGAATTTTACAGTAATGTACGAAATTAATTAATGTATTGACAACGGTCCCCACACTAGGCAAGCTTGTATTGTGGGATCCCATGAAAAAGAAAAGTGGGTGAAGAAATGCACCCTTTCCCCGTGTGTATTCTGCATGGTGTTATAGTCAATGGCCATATTAATTCTTTTTAGTATGATATAAGAGCAGTTTAATAACCAGTTAACTAAAAAATAACTGTTTTCGGTTGACACAGAAAAAGTTAAGTAACCAGTCAACTAAATTGCTAAAACAAAGCTAATCAGAGAAAAGCATTTTAATCACTTTATTACATAAATGGTTTGCAGAAACTGCATTAACTCTCAAACAAATAGAACGAAAAGCGAAGCAAACGTTGAAAGGTGCTCGGGCTTGCTTGAGAAGTCAGCAATTTGCACAGTAATCTATCTTAAGTATACTATGACCGCAGTCTTAAGGAAGGTTGTCGTTTCTGTGGGATGCGAATTCTCTTTTATTTCTAGATGTATAGTTATATATACATGTATAGCTTCATGCCTTTGTATATTGTCAGGGTCAGGCAGAAATGGCAGGTGAGACCCACATTCCACTAATTGCTTTAGGCCCTATGTAATAAGGTGATTATTTTTTTATAAGTTAGTGTGAACGAAGACAACTCGGTTTCTAACATAGTCCACCATCCGTGTTTTTTTTTGTGTTGTAATGAAAAAACATGATCTGATGTTTGGTTAGTACTTTTATATCATGTGGTGATATGTTGCAATTTAATCAAGGGTTGTTATTATATTTTTTAAGAAATGATTTTATGAACATTTTGAAATTAAGGGCGATCAGTGGTACCTTTATCTCATATTCTTCGTTAATATTTGTAATAAAACCGACGAAATATTAAGCGACCCGACTCCCGATAAATAGTAGCAACACCACCCAAACTTTAAGTAGTAACTAGTCTCAATGCTTATCCTATTCATTTTTTATCAGGCCAGCAAAATTGTGACGACTGGCGAGAGGTTATAGTTTTTTGATACTGGACACTATCTGGACCCTACTCTACCTACCTAATTGGATTGGATGCAGAGGGGTCACATAGTCGGGCACTTATAAAAAAAAAAACAAAATTACAAAAGTTAGTAAGGTTGCTTGGATTTTATTATGTTTTATCAAAAGATATACCTTCTGAATTGTTTAATAACACACAGATAATTTTTTTATCTAAAAAAACAGTTTTATTTCGCATTTTTCCAGTATTAAAAGATCATTCACACGAACTGATCTGCAAGCAAAAACTAGAACACTATTTAAAAAGATTGCAGAAAAACTAATGTGTTCTCGCCTTTACAATGGCGGACAGTTGGAATTACCCGAAGAGCTTGCGTCCACGCCATCCACTCGTTAAGGGATGATTCTGCACTAACGGCCTTATCTTGAAAGGTACAAACTGATCAGATCGGGTGCAAAGATCACATTTTCTTTAAATTGCACTCTATATTCTATACTTTAGGAGCAAGTTTTTGCTTTCGCCTCCGTTACAGTATAGATCGTGGGTAAAAATGCTATTCATGGATTTAGTTTTTATTTATTAGTATAAAGTACATAATAATGTAAGAAATAATGGCTTAGTCCAACTTATTGTGTTAGTATTCTATAAGCACCAGCAACATAACAATACAGCAATAGATAATATACTTATCTTTTATCACAGCGTATTATTATAATGATCTTCAGCATTGAAGTCGATAGTAAGTATACAAAATTATCTCCTATATAAAGTGAGAAGCAAAAAGAGAGCTTACATTAAATGTTTAACTTATAAGAAGACGATATCCTAGTTGTGAGGGGAACAGCCTGCCAAAACGAATGTCAATATTCAAAACTCAAGGTCAGGCATCTTTCATTTTTCTAGTAGGCTTTTGTAAATTATCTTTTGCTTTAACTGTGAAGGAAAATATCGTAAGAAAACTTGCAAACCAATAAGAATTTGCGTGTATGTGAAGTCTATCAATCCACACTACGCCAGCTACGCTACGTGCAGCGTGGTGGACTAAGGCCTAATCCCTCTTAATAAGGGGGTGCGCAACGTATCAAATAGTGGAACCTTGCCCCCTTCCGACACTCTAGTTATACACACACATTAATGTGATATTGTTAACTAATCATGCGAAAATCTGCTTTGTAGAATCATTTCGAAAAAAAAACATCTCAGTAGTGGACGAGGCCCGTGCCTAGCAATGAAATAGTTATAATACAGGTCTGATATTATATGTGACATTATTTTTTTATTGCTTTGAATGACGAGACGAGCTTGCCGTTCACCTGCTGGTAAGCGATACAACCGACCAGTAGAAACATACAACACCTTGAGATACAAAGTATTGTTTGGTATTCCACTGCGCTCGCCATCCTGAGACGTGAGATGTTATGTCTTCATTTATTTCAAATAGCCTCGAAGCTATAGTAGAACTAATCTGGACATACAAAACAATATCCATTATGTATGCAAGTTATGCATTACTCAGGAGCGCAAGTTAAATAATATTCAGAACTTGGATCAGACAGACGGCTGCGACGAGACGCCGTGCATTTCAGATTGCGACCGGATTAATAAACGTTGACCCAATACCAACTACAGTTATTTGATAGCTGTAACATATTTTGAATTGGCAGGTAGTACCAGGGTATTTGGGAGTTCCCCTGCCTCACAGAAATTGGACTTGAAGTTCGTTGTTATATTTCCGAAGTCTGTAATTGTCTTTTGAAAAACAATAAACATAAAAAAAAATAATGCTTTATTCATCTCGTAGGCGAACATAGTAGCACTTATGTTAATTCAATACATGAGAATATTTAAGGCGATACCTCAAGGTCCATTTTCATACATTTTGTTTCGCCTTTAATCTGGGTAACTAAACAAGTATTGGCAAGTAAAGAATTTAAATTCACGTCTAGCAAGCACGTCTAGAAATATCCATGATTATTAATTATTTTTACATTTTTCTTTCAACTGCGAGAACTAATCACTAACTAGATGTGAATTTAAATTCTTTACTTGCCAATACTTGTTTAGTTACCCAGATTAAAGGCGAAACAAAATGTATGAAAATGGACCTTGAGGTATCGCCTTAACTATTACTTAGATAAAGTCACTTATATAATTTGTAATCGTAATCAATCAACCGTTTTCTATTCTTACCTTAATAATAATATATTAATTATCATAATGAATTCCGGTACCCTGCCTTGCTATAAGACATAATATTTACGAACATATGACGTCATAAATTTATCACGGAAACAGCGTCTACAATGGCCAGGGTAATTAAATCATGTCTCATATAACACACAAGTAAATCTCGTGCGGACAGGCCGCGCCCACGCGTGTCATCTGATGACGTTATATGTACGAGCTATCATAGATCCATTTCCTTATTGGAATGAGTTATGTCTGTTCAAAATAGTTTCGATTTGTTTTCTAGTCTAAACGGGGACCACGTCTCTTTTGGGACCATAGGAGTCTTATTTATTTTTCTAGTCGCTTATAGAAAAATAAATCAGATTCCTGAGCGTTATTTAAGCTTCCTGCTACTTATTTTTTTTCGTACGGGCTCAACAATTTGCCCCATTGCACCTGATAGTAAAGGTATTGGAGTTCAATAAAATGTCGGCTAACGAGGTACGATTACCCCTGGGCAGTCGACACAATTATGCCGGCCTGTTGGAACCGCATATACCCAGGCTGATCCCGGAACGCGACACACTTACGTGGGCCAATATGGCAGGTATATTTTTATGTACGGTGGTCGCTATCCGGGCGGATATAAAATATATCCTACCACCAGTAAAGACTGCTGATGCCTTAATGTCAAGTTTCTTATATACCTTAAGGGTTCAAAATACTACTGACGTCTTATATCCTTCTAGCTCTTTATGTACTTCGTACTAGCAAAGGAATAAGAATAAATAACTGTAGTTGGTTGCCCTTTCGCCTCTGATGCAAACTGCTTTCCGAACTAATCATAATAATATTAGTGTGTATGTACAGTCAACCACAAAAGTAAATGAACAAATTAATTTTATTTAATCGTCCTAAGCTGTTGTGTCGGTTTCAACAAACATTTTTCTTTATTAAAATAAACTTTGGAGGGGAAACGTTGAAATAAAAAAAGAATATTTTGATAAAAATCAATGTGCAGAAGCGTTTTCAAGTATTAATTTTGTTTAGTTACTTTTACAGATACTATACATTGTACAGTAAAATTGTTAGAATCGAAATAAAGTATAAGATTTATGGATGAAATAATTACTTCATTTTATTTCGATGCAAACATACTTATTACATTCCTTAGTAGGTAATGGAACGAACATGGTGACAGCGTCGTGTCAATGCGGGTCACTTAGAAGTTAGATATGTGACGTCATTACCCTAGCCTATTGTAAGCAAATTATATCGTTTGCGTCTAACTGTGCCCTGGAGATCATGCGTTGCTTTGTAAGTGATGACCAATCAAGTCTAATATTATCGTCACTTTAAGAATAACTCATACAAGATCATTTTGACATTGCGTTATTAAATGAAACAACCAATTTTTTTTAAAATAATATTACAAATAGTTACTTCGTCGCAACACCACACTCTCAGTCAGAAGTACACACTAGCAATATTCGCACTAAACTACAAAATCATCAAAAAATAATAAAAGTAATCTGGAATTTTTGGTGAAAATAATCGTTATTTGTGGAAGATTTTTGGCACAACGTTAGCAGACGTAAAGACGAGTATGTGGTTTAATTTATTAACGCAATGTCAAAATGTCCCAGTATACTTTTTATAAATTATATTCTTTAAATGGATTTTTTATACTTTACCTACTTCATATATGTATAATACTTTATATTGCATACATTGACGTATATTCTATAGACACGAACGTCCATATAAACTATTTGTTTAAAATCTGAACTAAAATGGCAACTAAAACGTCACTTTTATAACCTATTTATTCACTTGAATAACAAATAATTTTACTTATTTGACTAATATTTTTTATTCCAATCCAGGTTTACACTTAGAGCGCCACTCCGTACACAATCACAAGCTGTCAATATTGACCATACTAAAGTCAGTTTGAATGGATTGCAGTTCAATTCAGTAGAACGCAGTGAATGTTCGGAACGCCAAATCTAGTACGTAGTACATAATATATATATATATCGATGATTGCATATATTTACTTCTAAAGATCAGTCGAAACGTGGAGTTCTGTAAATACCGTCGCCGATAATATTGTCGAATCGCCCAAACGTAACGGTGTTAAAATATGAAACCACATTTAACGTTCCGATAAAATTGATCCGATGTAATATAAACACGCGTTTATGTAGGATGCAACTTAACCTTCCTGGTGAGGTAAGACGATTCGCTCATGAAGCTAAAGATCATTGTGGTATGCAGGCGATTAATGGTCCTGTGATCTTCAAATATCTTACCTTAATATTGTTGTATATTCTCCTGTGTGTTTATTATAAATTATAATCACTTGCTTTGTAAGATATTTCAGTGTTAATTATAAATTACTTGCTGTAATAGACTTCTTAAATTTTCCACTTAAGACAGATTTTCCTAATATCTTTCTCAACTACGTTGTAGGGGGTTAGAGCTGGCAAAGTGCCAGTTAATGCTACCATGATAATATTTCCGAGATAATAACCAAACAAGCGTATATCATTTATCATTGAAAATACACGTCCTTTAGCATACTTAAAGAGATATTTTTTTTAAGT
This sequence comes from Manduca sexta, assembly GCF_014839805.1. Classification (NCBI taxonomy): domain Eukaryota; kingdom Metazoa; phylum Arthropoda; class Insecta; order Lepidoptera; family Sphingidae; genus Manduca; species Manduca sexta. The sequence goes on from NC_051139.1 coordinate 15,758,439, forward strand.
AATATTACAAAATGCCTTGGCCAGGATAAATTTTATTTTAGCTATTAATTTTGCAATTATATATGTATGAATTTCTTCTAGCCGAATTGCGGCCACGGCAGCTAATCTCAACGGAGATCAGCCAAGAACGCAGGAGAAATTATAGTCAATATTAGATAATTAGTAAGTCAATATTCTATTTATACCCCACTCCACTTGCCATTAAGTGTGGTGGAGTCACTGCGTGCCAGATTAGAAACGATAGTATTAGAAAAAAATATGAATCGCTCCTAGCCGAATTTCAGCCCCGGCGGCCAATCTCTCTAAAAGTCAGCCAAGTATGCAGGAGATATAGTGCAAAAGTGTGTGCAGTACACAGGTGCGCTCTCTGTTCCTTCACTCTCATAGTCGAGTGAGGCAATCCGACATGACCGGAGAGAGATCAGGTGCGGGACCAACGGCTTTGCATGCTTTCTGAGGTATGGAGTATCACATCGCCGACCCCCTGAATTTTAAGATGGAAAAACCCCATAATTTTTTGGTTCTATCCGAAATTCGAAGCTAGGACCTGAGCTTTATAATCGTACTCGTACCGCGTCTGCATTACAACTACATCACCGAAGCAATATGGATAGACATGTAATAGATACGTAGTATGTAACTCAAATATTAAACTATTGGTTTTATTTATTTTTATTTTTATTTATTTATTTATCCATATATTATAACACCATAACTGTTGATACTAATGCGATGTTATACAGATTTAATCTTAACAACTGATTTCAGCAGACGTGATGTCCTGAAGAAAAACAATATTTATTTGCCGAATTTGCCTAAGAACCATTTATTCCCAGGCCCACAGGATGCAGCATCATTGAATATCAGGCGTCTATTCTAGGCGCAAGATGTCGACCGATATAGATATTACTCGAATATTGCGGAAAGGATGATGTTCTATTGCCCACGACATGGATCCAGAAGTGCATTGTGTGATAAAATTCACTTCAATCGAACAAAGTGGGTAACGAAATACGGAACCTATTTCTCAAAACTTCGATATTGATAGTACAAGTTAAATACTTAGCAGCTCATGATATAATTGGAGATGAGGCTTCTATAATAATTATAATTAAAAATACCCATTTGTGTAAAAAAATGACCTATTTCGGTTAATTTAATGCTACTTAACTAGATCTAAATCTTTCGTGTACGATATAATTTTAATTATGACTACCGCTTTGTCTGTTTCAACTGACACGTACCGAGGATTGTCGAGTTCTATTTTGAAAACAGTAGCCTCTGTAAATATTCTACATATAGTGATGTTCCGTTTATGATACAACTGTAAATGTGGGAAATTATATAATAATATCAGTCCTCTGTTATATACTGTCTCACTTCTGCCCACGGGCCTCCTCTAATACTGAGAAGGTCTCTAGGTCATTATGAGCCCTAACATTTAAAATCTTATGGTGACAAGTACTTTTCAAGATATTAATACTGTTTATAGTCGACTTTGGAGTTATCATTAAGCCAGCAAGTTTCATGTTTAATATTTACTACAAATACTAAATACTTTCACGCTCGACATATTGTCTACTAATTAATAATTGCACCCGTCGATTTTGCGTATAAAATACATTGACACGGCACTATGGCGCTTGCAGATAAAATATATACCCTCTGACCAATATTTGTTGGAATTTTATTACTGGGAATATTTTGTTGCATTTTTGTTTTTAGAGCATTCTTGTTTCGGGCCGTTGGGTGTCAGAGTAGAATAGTGCTCCGCATTCCAAATTGTACACTATTTGCTCACGGTTATCATTTTTGCACATTTATTATTGTAATATATAAATTTGCATGCTGTGGTCTTCTATAATTGAAGAGGCACGTCACATTGTTCATTGTACAAATACTACGACATTGTATTTATTATATGCCGTGTATCCTTCGTTGGAGGTCCTTAAATAAATAAATAAATAATTGTGACTGGGTTTTTTAAAAAATAAAAATTCCACTGCGCCATGAGACATGTGATGTTAAGTCTTATTATGTCCAGTAGTTACACTGGCTACAATGTTCTTCAATCCGGAACTCAACAGTGATTGCACACTGTTGCTTAGCGGCAGAATAAATATCGCGGTGGTACCTACCCAGACGGACTCTTACAAGAGACCTACCACCAGTGATCTATAGCTCTATATGTACTGATTACTGTACAACATACGTATAAGAAGGGACATGACGGTCGATTAACTAGTCACGGTTCGCTGAGTACGTTAATGATTATTGCAATAGATTGAACATTAATTAGATGTAATATAGCATTAATATCAGGTTATGGCTTTTTTCCGTGCAAAGTGTGTGAATGAAACCCTATTGTTTTGAAAAGGGAATATAATATCAATTAAACACTACTACTATATGACTGCCTCGGTGGCGTAGTTGTATTGCATGTCCGGTACAATAGCGCTCTGAGGTCCTGGGTTCGAATCCCGGGTCGGGCAAAGTGATATTTGGGTTTTTCTGCTCAGTATCAGCCCGGAGTCTGGAATTTGTGCCCGATATGGCGATAGGCTCGCCCCCTATCACATCATGGGACGGAATGTACTTGGCGAAAAGTGGGTGCCCTAGTTGCGCCTCTGCATACCCCTTCGGGGATAAATGCGTGATGTTATGTATGTATGTATGTATATATGAAACACTTATAAGGTTGCAGTTTGGCCGGCATTTTTTCAATTTCGTTAGATTGTATAATCTGCTTGCGGCATTACCCTAACACCCACTGTCTAAAATGTCTAAAAAGTCGATTCTAATACCAAATTTTAATATACAAATAAACTTTATTCTAACCAGTAAAATCAAATACAATATTACTATATTACAGTAAGTAGTAAGTACTAGTTAAGAAAATGCAATATTATTATTACATTTTCTTAACATAACAGAAGAAAGTATATAGCATGTGTAGGTAGAGAATGTGTAGGTAGCCTCTGTAGAGGAACAGATGGTTACGTTCCTCTATGAAAGGGAAAGATTGTGTTAGATAATAATAATATCAGCCCTATATTATATACTGTGCCAATGTTGGGTACGGGCCTCCTCTCTACTAAGAGGGATTAGGCCTTAATCCACCACGCTGGCCTAGTGCGGATGGATAGACTTCACACACCCTAAAAATTCCTATAGAGAACTTCTCATGTATGCAGGTTTCCTCACGATGTTTTCTTCACCTTTAAAGCAAGCGATAATTAACAAAGGATACACACATAATTTTAGTAAAGTCAGAGGTGTGTACCCTTGGAATTTGAACCTGTGATTATTAAATAGTGTGAGAAATAAATCTTCTTGTTTTCTTCTTTCAATAAAAGACCAAAAATCTTGGCACTACGTAGTATTCTTCGCTCCACGAAGTCAAATGCCAACCAAATAGGAATGGATTTTTACCTGCGGACATTATTAGATAATGTGACAAATAAATCGTCTTGTTTTCTTCTTTCTATAAAAGGCCAAAAATCTTGGCACCACACCGTAGAATTCTTCACTCCACGAAGTCAAATGCCAACCAAATAGGAATGGATTTTTACCTACGGACATTATTAGATAATATGAGAAATAAATCGTCTTGTTTTCTTCTTTCTATAAAAGGCTAGAAAACTCAGCACCACATCCTTACCATTCCTCGCTCCACGAAGTCAAAGGCCAACCAGATAGAGATCTGACAGACAGACCTTGACAAACGTTCAGACATCATTTATCTTAGCTCTCAGCCGACGCGACCAGACAGGAGGCAATTCGACTTGATGTTTTAGAAACTCATCAATTTCCCACTATGCCACGATAATTGGAGTTTAAAAAGGGGAAGTCGTTTTAACTAGGTATTGTTCGTGGCTGTATTCGCTCCTAAAATTTGTCGCGGAATAAAAGTATTTTTTATTTCAGGATAAAAGGTTGAATTCTATTAAATTTCGCACAAAATAGGTTACAATAGAGTTTTTTTTAGATTTTTTTAACACAATTATAATTCAGAACGTGTTCGCGAATCGATATTAAGAATTTATGAGATATCACAATATTATTGAACTCAGAAGTTAATACACATATTACACATACAAATTACAGTTAGCGACTATTTCACAACTTCTGAGTAAATGTTTTTCGTCATATAAATGTATAAGCCGACCAAATACAATAGTCACATTCTAACTTATGCTGTCAAATAAATGGCAATAGAAGAGGTACTACCTACATTATACGTTTAACACGATAACATTGAACTTATTGTTTCTTTAAACCTTTGAAACAGGCCGTTAGATTTGTATCTAGGATGTACTATTCATGTGCTAAATTTCATCCAAATCTATTTAATGCTTCCCTTCATATATCCTGGCAAAATCGTAGGGCCCAATAGAAGATTTAAAATAATAACCTTTTTTGTATTGGAAGCGCAATGTGACCATACTGTACCTGATGGTAAGTGGAATGGGGTCTAATGACGAGTGATGATTACCCCTCGGCATTCGCTGCAATTATGTCGGCCTGTAGGAGCCGGATATACACACGCTGATCCTGGAACGAGACACATTAACATGGGCTTCTATGGCAGGTTTTAACACCTTGTGTACGGTGGTCGCTATCCGGGCGGATATAATATATCCTAGCAACAAAACAAGACCTAAAACTAAATGCTACATTATAAAGTTTCACATTTATGTTGGGTGCAAGTTGCACCTGGTCCCGACACGTCGTGCCGTAGATGCTAGAACTCCTGTTGAAAGCACACACTTCGTTTACGACCGAAATTCTTCACATTCTACATAAATTAGACAACAGTGTATTAAAGTAGTTGATTAAGGTGTTTTGTGGTTATTATATTGAAAGCTATTTTTGAATAATAGATCTTATTTGCTAGCAGTTGTAGTGTTTATTTTTACTTATATATTTTCTTGTCGGGAATCTTATATATACTGAGACGAAAAGTGCCTTAAATGCTTGTTGTAAATTTTAAAATTAGTCAGTGAAAGCCCCACTGATCATTGACATTCATATTTTTGGAAAAATAAAATTGTTATTTTGATAATCCGGCGAAGTTTGTAAGAAGATACATCGCTAGTGTCGGATTGTTGAAAAATATTTATTTATTAGTCATGAATTTAGCTAAGTATATTTCATCCGTATTTATAAACAATACTATGAGGATGATCAGTGCGGCCAAACGCATAGTTTTGGTAATTTCAGAGTATTCTTTAGCCTTGTTCAACTTTGTTTAACTGACAGCCAACTGAAGTAAAGTTGTATCTCTACTAGGTTTTGCTCACGGCTTCGTCCGCGTCGAGGAGTTTTCCGGGATAAAAATCCTACTATTTATTCTTCCGGGTTAAAAAGTAGCCTACAATCTTCCAAGGGTCTTAAAGTATCTCCATGCGAAATTTCATAAAAATCCGTTCAGTAGATATTGAGAAAATCGACCACTTGCAGACAGACAGAAAAGGGGATTTTGTTTTATAATATGTATATTTATAGATATTAATATATCACAGTCCGTTCTCTCCTATGCCTACGCGCTACGAGGGCTGTCATGCCGTAAGCACTGAGAAACAGATTTTATATCATAGCATTACTTTGTTCTTAGGTAAGTAACGTTTGTGAATACGGGCTTTTGTCAACTTAAAGCGAAAATAAAAGTCCCAAAATAAATATAGAAATAACCGATGACTTCCGAAGTAAAATGGCGGTGAAACATGATTTAAGTACTCACTCATTTTTAAACGGGCAAGTTTCTTGACAGGGGCAAGTTTTGTCATAAATCAAAACTAGTTTTCTATGTACTTTTGTGTCTGAGAGTTTATCGGTTGTTCTGAAATATTAATGTGGGAAAACAATGAACATTGCTTCAGTTTTCTTTTAGTTTATTGAAACATGCGACATTGTGCTCGCAGAATAATGAGCTGGTTTACCGTATGTTTGTTTTTTAACTTTGGTAAAGAAAGATGCAGGTAATTTTAAGACGCTTTATGTCCACCATCTTTAAATATGTGAGACGAGTGGTGGGGGACTGACGTATCACATAGCGACACTGTCTCTCCCTAAACTCGAATAATATAAAGTCCCAGTGTCGAATCATTTGGCTAGAAAAAAAAAAAGAAAATTTGTTAGGGGGTAACCTTTGTAAGGGAGGTTATGCGTGTCCCACAATAATATGACTATAAATTAATAAAAGTTTATTATAAGTTTAACACAATTACATAATTAGTTAAGCGCGTGTACACAGTGCTGGACTTCATATTAAACTTCTCGGGCGAGCGCTCCGTATGCATTGCGCTTACATAGCACTATAGCTGTTATTAATACAACAGAAGAATTGAATGCGCTGCCGGATTTAAAGATTAGGAATTAGAGAGGAAAGGGTTATATGTCTCTAGAAATCTCTCTCATCGTATATAATGCAACAGCAAGCACTTCACGTGGTTTTCTATGAGATGTGGTACCATCTCAGAATTTCCCATTCATACTGCAGATAATATCTTCAATGTACTATACCACTTCGTAATTTCCCTAAGATTTAGCGACTAGTAAAACATTTATTTATAAATAAATATTATGGTTATATCCAAAATTGACTATTTCCTCAGTTAAGACTGATTAATCTTAATGATACTGAATGAAAATAATAATGATTAATGAAACTCATTCAGTCATTCTAACAGTGCATTACTAAATGAAACCACATAAACGTCTTTAACTCTACCAATGTTGTGCCAAAAAATCATCCATCAAGAACAAATATTTTCGATAACTCCCGGTTTTAATTTTCAGATTTTTTGAGCATTTTGTAGTTTAGTGCGAAAATGGTGTGTGTATTTGTGATTGAAAGTATGAAGTTGCCATACAGACAAATTCTTTTCATGTAGATACAATACTGGCATTAGTCATGTAAAATTAAAATTACTTTTCATTAATATTTAATTTGTCAACTTTCACTTTTTAATATTACACCCATGTTTAGAATATCTTTTTGATATATTGTTTTCAAGAAGACTTATTATACGGTTATATTTATTAAGGCAATGTCAAAATAACCCTGTCTACCAAGAAGTAGATTTCTAAGTAATGTGAGACGTGTCTATGTACAAACAAAGCGTCCCGCTGATTACGCCTCCGTATATCTGTACTTAATCTCTAGGGCGGCCATAATCGCATTACAATATCTATGCCGCAGTCAAACTGTTCGGGTATTTCGCAAAACGACTAATTATGATGACCGGTGATTAGAATATTAGTTTCATATCATGTTTAGTATACTCCAAATATTATGGATATCTGAAATTGGTACTTTCATGTATCTTGATAGGACCCATATTCAGGAGCCAGGGTAACCCCACAGGTAGTCGTACCCTGGTGTTAGATATGAGGCATGGACGACTCAATGACCCTCAGTTGGCCAGGGTTATGGGTTATAGTCCAAACCTTCAGTAATTATGATTTTAGAGACTTCTTTTTGTACTGATTCGGTTTCACATTTTAAGAAATGGGGAGTGGTCTAGATAGAGTATTAGTTGATCAGAGGTGATCCGTCATCACTTGACACAATTATGCCGGCCTGGTCGAAATCTTTCTATAGCATTCGTTTTATTTTCGAACTAGCGACCCGCCCCGGCTTCGCACGGGTGCAATGCTGACTATTCAATGGATATTATTATTATACATATAAACCTTCCTCTTGAATCACTCTATCTATTAAAAAAAACCGCATCAAAATCCGTTGCGTAGTTTTAAAGATTTAGGGACACATAGGGACAGAGAAAGCGACTTTGTTTTATACTATGTAGTGATGTATTCACACATTGTTTGTTTAGTATTACATGTTACTAAGGCATAATTATTACAATGTTGTTTTTATACTTAGGCTAATGGAGAGGGGCGAGGTACGCTATTTGATACATAGCCTAACTCCCCTCCGAAGGTATTGGTAGTATAGGCTAGGGGCCATTCAAGTATTACGTAAGGCAATTTTTGAAGATTTTTGACCCGCAGTCACCTATGTAACGCGCCGTAACGTTTTCCTGTACGCCCTTGGCCCCCCTCCAAAGTTATGTAACTCTAAAGTGATATTTTTTTAAATATTTATTTGTCTATTTATCTATTTATTTGGACAGCCAACAAAACATACAAAATACTTAACTATTTGTAACATTACAGTGAGTAATTGCTGTATTGCAGTTTTAATTACAGGCTGTTACAGCATGAACATCTTCATCATCATCATATCAGCCACAGGAAGTCCACTGCTGAACATAGGCCTCCCCCAAGGAACTCCACGTCGACCTGTTGGAAGCGGCCTGCATCCAGCGACTTCCTGCGACCCTAGCCAGGTCGTCCGTCCACCTTGTAGGCGGGCGTCCGACCTTTCGTTTGCCTGTACGTGGCCTCCACTCTAGAACCTTTCGACCCATGAACATCTTATTACACCAGTAAACAATTGGCTGCACCATAAGTGCAGCAAATACACTATTAATACAATTATTATAATACAATTATTTGACGCAAAATACCGGAAAATCGCTAAAATACCTTTGTTATTGTCTTAAAAAATCAATGTTACATAACGCTTTGTACGAGAGCCCCCTCCCGCCCCTGTAACGCATCGTAACGTTTTACAAGAACAAAATTGCGTTACGTAATACTTGAACGGCCTCCTACTAGTTTTTGTTTGCGGGTATATGTGCTTAATTGGCTAAGAAAATGTTGTACATTAATAATATACTAATAATAATATCAGCCCTGTATTATATACTTGCCCACTGCTGAGCACGGGCCTCCTCTACTACTGAGAGGGATTAGGCCTTAGTCCACCACGCTGCACTGGCCTAGTGCGGATTCTTCACACACCTTCGAAATTCCTATAGAGATCTTCTCAGATGTGCAGGTTTCCTCACGATGTTTTCCTTCACCGTTAAAGCGAACGATAAATTCACAAAGAATACACACATAATTTTTTAGAAAAGTCAGAGGTGTGTGCCCTTAGGATTTGAAACTGCGGACATTCGTGTCGGCAGTCCGTTCCACACCCAACTAGGCTATCGCCGCTTTAATTTTAGTTGTACATTAGTCCGACATAAAAAAAAATATGGGTACGGTCTGGATTAGTGTTATGATACGCCCATACTACTATATTAAGTTAAATAGAGCTAACTCAAGAAATTCTTACTTGGATAAATGCAACGTCTTTAAAAGAATTTAAGATGTCTAGAATAAATTACATTTTTCTGGCACTGATAGTAATCACAAAAGTTATTACAATTAAGACAGAAGACATAAAAAAATGTATAAAATTTTGTATTTTATGTGACGAAGTAAAAACATTTTTACATTTACCCAGAGAAATGTAAGTTTATTGCTAATGACAACTACTATAAGAGCTATTTTTGTTAGTAATCTACTGACATCGTTGACGCAAGACTTGCGTGAGATTAGAGTTCTATGAAACTGGTGAATGTATTTATTTTACTCAAATACTCGCGACTTTTTCCGAATAAAATACCTTTCTTGATTAAAAATCCAATTTCCCATTTAAAACCTACATTTATAGGATTTTATCTTTGCCTAACTTCATTTATATGTTCAGGGGCTAATGCGTTTTCCAACAAACATGCGAACAGATCAAACTTTTGCATTTGTAACATATTTTTTTTTTATTGCTTGAATGACGAGACGAGCTTACCGTTCGTCCGATGGTAAGCGATACGATCGCCCACGACGGACTCTCACATATGAGAGACCTACCACCAGTCCTGTAATTGTAATGGAACGATAAATATATGTAGAGACGTATTGTTGGTTTCAGGTTCTTTATTTAACTGCACTCATAATATTGACTTAATACAATACGTTACATAGCTTATATACTACATAATTAAAACTTAGACTTTACACCAATTGTCGTATTTACCCCCACACAGCGACATCAACCGTAGGTTATATATTATTATTAGGCTGGGTTAATGGGCTAACCCGCAGCGGTGCTTTGTGCAGGACTCACTAAGTGCCCCCTCAAAAATAATTATTATAATAGACGTAATAATTTCTCAGTAATGAACCCTTGGCTTTACAAGATTTGAATCCCGCTTTATCGAATTTGAACGGGACAGTGGATCTTAGCTAAGGAAAGCTGTGAGAAGTTTGAGATCTCTTGTAAGGGAGATAAGACGGTACTACCGATATGCCCAATGCAGGTTGCAAGTTATTGTGAGTATAGTGTAGATCTGCTATTCAGATGTCTTATATAATATCTTTATAGTTTATAGATAGCTCCCAACATCGCACCGTTATATAAAATCCTTTCATTTTCATCGTAAAATAAGAATTAAACAACTTCCTTCATAGCAGTTTCTCAATACATTTTAACAGCGCTTAACACTTTCAAGTTTCAGTAACTCAAAACCCAACGCTCCAAGATTAATGGTTCATCCGCGGTTTAAAATCACGATCGCTCAAAGCCCAGAAGCGTTTCCTAGTCCATTTAAATTCAATTCATTTTTGTTTAATAAAAGTGGGCAAAGTCAAGTCGGACGGAATGACTCTCAATTAATATAACGTGTTTATACAAGGTATAATAAAACGGATACAGATTTCGTAGTTCGTTGGCGTGGAAAGTTTTCGGAATGGCGCCGTGGGACGTAATAAAATTTATATTCTATACTAAATTTCTACAGTAAACATACAACATGAACCTACTAATACCAGAAATGTAAAAAAATCTACTCACTTCTATAGATATTTAAATTATTGTTATCATAGTATTAAGTTAGATGGAAAACCTAATAAATAAATAAAATATAATATAAAGAAAAACAAAGTCCCCTTTTCTGTCTGTCTGTATGTTATCGATTTTCTCAAAGTCTACTGAACGGACTTTTTTAAATTTGGTATGGAGATAGTTTATGACCCTCAAAAGGGTACTTTCTATCCCGAGAAAAAATATAGCGGGACTTTTGACCCAGAAAACTCATTCACGCGGGCGAAGCCGCGAGCAAAAGCTAATTTAATACAATTTCTTCTATGGATCTCCTGATTTTGCCTTTCGAACTAAGACCGGTAAGGCTAGCCGCAATTAAGATATTACTTTAAGTCGTACATATACGTTCGATTCTTGTATGAATAAAACATTCACAATGGTTGCTTGTTCACACTTAATTTTTCCCTATTCTGTTTCTAAACCTATATCTCGTCACTTACCATCAGTCGAGCGGTACCATCTCGTCTAAAGATAAAAAAAATCCATCTGTCATCGAAAAACATATCTCAAAACTTTTGAATAAATAGTATGTAAACCCTCGCCGAAATAAAATGGAAACGTGATTGATGAAATCAGACAGTTTGCGAACAAAAAGGTTCGCAGCTAACTTTCCCTGGTTACGGGTTCAAATTAATATATATTTTGCGCTTCCTTATTCGCTAATTGTTGTGAAAAGTAATATGTTCTCATTTACGTGTGTTGGTAACACGATCAATTTATGTAGCAAGATTTTTTGTTTGTTTAGCCGTCCTAATGTTTGGACCCAATGGTCTGTTTCTAGAAATTCTTGCTAGTAAAGGATACATATTAATTATAGTTTATAATGATTTCTTATGTTTACGCGAATGTTAGACATGGAAATTTTAGATTACAGATTTTATATTACAATTTTCTCCCGACGTTTGACTTTGCAGCCTTCGTGGTGGCGGGACCGACTGAGGTGTTGGTCATCCGAAAATTCTGTTACTATATCTACCTACATTTTACAATTATACAATGCTTTTGCTGTTGACGGTCCGATCTACGCAAAAAATAATATAAATAACCGCGCTAAAATTCGTAAAATAATTTTACTTCAATGTAGTTTAGAACCTTAGAACTCTTTGTATCTTACCCTTGCCTGAGTGCGATAAGGAAATTACCTATACCGTTTATACAGCAATTTTTGACCCCTATCTTAAATAAAGTAATTAGGTAGGTACGTGTTATATAAGCTTATATTAGCAAGAAATAAGGAAAAACTCAAAGAAACCACTCTAGATATTTGTACACTGTTTATATATCGCTTCGCAAAGCCTAGCCAACAATTTGTCATGCGCAGACATTTGGAACAGTTCATTTAAAATAATCAAAATATTGACCAATAATTAGGTAGGTACAACTTAAACAAAATATTGTCCCGGCGCGGCGTATAATGCTGTGTTGGTAAATTTTTAACAGGTTTAACGGTGACCTGCTTATTAAACTTCCTTAATCCCAAAGGTTTTCACGGTTTGTCGAGTTTCTCCACGATTGTAGGTATGCAGAGGAAATTAAGAAAATATCACACTGAAACTGCAGTGTCGTATAACAATTTGTTTACAGTATGATAGCTTATAATTTTTTCTGGCTATTTTCTATTTTATTAATGATAGTCGGATTTAATACAGACTAGTTACAAACATATTGTATTTTTGTTGCAAAATAAATTTCTTTTTTTCTTTCTTATTATTAATTGTGGTAATTTTTACCTCGTTCCTCAGGCAATTTAGATATTGTTTTATGAAATAAAAATACATACTTATCTTCTTAAAAATAACACTTTACAATACTTTACTCGAACCATTGATGTAAAATAAGAAAGTGTAAGTTTCGAAAAAAAAAAATACAGAGTAATTTCGGACGACTAACACCTCAGTCCGCCCCGTGACCATAAACGCTGCAGTCTTCGAAACGTCGGAAGACAACTATAATACAAAAACCGTGATATATTCCGCAAAATAGTTTTATTTCAATGTGTAAACATAAAAAAATCATTAAACAAGTACCTACATTTCTAATATTTACACCTATAATATTTCATACCCTAAATGTATCTGTTTATCAAATTTTGTTATGAAATGTGAATCTGAAAATTAGAAAAATAAAACACTAAAATATTTATACAATACGTTCATATGATATGTATACGATATGTCGAGACGTATCGTATGGCCAAAATATCGTATTGAATATCGGTTGATCGTATAGTGCTTTATCGATACATCGCAGCGTAATGTAATTGTCGTTAAATATGCAATTAATTTTAAAAATTGCTTTCATATCTCTATAATATTGTATCACTTTCAATTAATAATATTGTATTTGTATTGTGGTTAATATTGTATCACTTTCAATGAAATTGCGCCGGTGCGCGTCGACTTGCAATCTCAGGCACTGGCCGTTTGATATAATCTATACATAATATTATAAAACAAAGTCCTCTATTCTGTCTGTATGTTATAGATTTTCTCAAAATATACGGAACAGATTTTTATGAAATTTGGTATGAAGATAGCTTAAGGCCCTGGGAAGGTTGTAGGTTACTTTCTATCCCGGTAAAATATATAACGGGACTTTTATCCCGGAAAACCCCTTCAAACGGGTGAAGTCGCAAGCAAAAACTAATCAAGTATATAATATTATGTTTGTGGTTTATGGCTGATTTAGCGTATGTTAATTAAGTCAGGTGGCCAGTAAAAATAGTACTGTGTTTTGGTTGTGTTGTTGTTTGACGTAACTTGTGCTGAAATACTTACTTAGTTGTCGCAGTTGGGACATGGAATATGTTTTAAACCCTTTGCTTTTTTTGTATCATGTATACCGCGACATTAAAATTATTCTTTCTTTCTAATGAGAAACCGCAACGTTAGATTTTACATCTAATGCCGCGTAATTGTACTACCTACAATGTTGATATCGATAAAAAGTATTTAGTATTGCTTTACAGTGTAAAAATAAAAACAGTACTGGATACCCCAGTTTTGTGAAGACCTAGCTACATTTCTAACATCTAATTAACATTTCAGACACAATATTTCTGGGTTTAGTTTGAATTAAAAAAGCTTTGTGCGAAGCTTCGGATAAATATCGTTAGCGAGCGGGCGAACTTCCAGAGCTTTATTTATGGCTTTGTTTTGGCGAATTTTTAAACAAAAGCCTCATTTCTTATTCACTACCTATTCTCGATACGAAATTACTGAATTTCACAAAGTGCTAGTCGAATTTGCTTATAAGTTTTGTATAATACCATCTTAATCATATTTTTCTAATATTTTCTTATCGGTGGCGTTTATGACCTATGCGGTACGAATACAACTATGGCGCTGAATTCCGGAGTTCGAATTCCGGGTAGAGCCAAAAATAATTGTAACTAGGTTTTTCCAACTTAAAAATTACTCGTCCTAGCTCAGAGTTTTATATCCCACCACCAGCACATCATTATTTTTTATTTTATTTCTGAGAGCTGCGTTAATCAAACAAGCCTAAATCCAAACTTTCCGAGAAGTTAAGTAACCAATAGCAAACGTAAATCCTGGTATCTGAGAAACCTACCTCCATGAAACTACGACCTCCATTTAATCTCACTTAACAGAATCCAATAAAGAAAACTATTAGAAACTCGGCCAAAGTAATTCCCAACTAACCGGCGCAAACAAATCACCAAATAACATATTGGATCGAAAAGTAATAAAATTATGTTGAAGCAAGTTCGCATTCTTTTGTTGGAAGTTGTAAAGGGCTTGTTTTATTTGTGTAAGAGATGGGTGTTGTGTCTAAAAAAATATCAAGCATATAAACCCTGTAAAATATACAATTCACAGGTTCGTTCTCACGTTGCGTTTCTAACTAGAACCACATATTCGTCTTTATCTTTGCTAACATTGCGCCAAAAATGATCCATGAGTCACAAGTATTTTTGCCAAAGTCTCGGACGCTGTGACATCTTGTCACTAACATTTCAAATAAGACAAAGACTTATTAGCAATTGATAGTAACTTTTGGAGCACAAAAACTCCGATTTCGGGTCTATAACTAACTATAATGTTTAATATCTTTAGCTGAACTATACAGAAAGCTCCATATATGATTGGAAATATTTATTTACTATTAGCAAAGGTTACACTACATCGAATGTACACCAGTAACATTTTTCTTTCATCGTTATAGAAACCACTATGCTAGATACATTATCAGCAAGCTAAATACATACTGTTAGGATAAAAATATTCTTGTAAGAGTATTTGTGATACCTTTTGCTTAAAACACCGAGCGTTTGATAGACCAAGGTAGTTTGTCGTTGACAAGTCGTATCGGTAAGATGGTAAAATATTAGTGAAAATATTTATGTAGTCAGTGATAAGTAGTTCTTTTTCTTTATTCAAAATCGCTTCAGTTCCTAACAATACACATAAAACTCTCAACAAATCCTACGAATCGTTACATTATAAAGTGATTTTAGTCAAGCTTATACTATTTAAAAAGATTTAAGAAGGATGAAATCAAATTCCCTAACCAGGAAACCGCCAAATCCTCCAACAATTTAACATTGAAATACAGTTCCCCCAAACTCCGAGATTAATTAAAGAATATTCGACATTCTCCGTTTTTGTCGTTAATTCCTGTTAACTCATTATAAGAACGATTATTGGCTTCCACGGAGTTCTGTCTTGTATCCGTTTTTAATGAGTTTTCTTTAACGTTTTCTTAGTAATTTTAATTAAGCGGTATTAAAGTTTATAAACTTGATTTTTTTAGGCATTGGTGTCTTAGAGAACAGCCTAAGGGCTACTACTTGCAATAAGACTGTCAGTTCTTAATTTTGTTATTTAAATCCGCTTATTTTTAATATTTAAATTTTTATAATCAATATCACTGGTCAGTAGCAATAAACTTGATTACCTGCTGCTACTTAATTAAAATAACATTGCATTTTGACAACCTTTTTTTTGACTATAATACTATTAGCCCTATATTGTTTTCCTTCACCGTTAAAGTAAGCGATAATTCACAAAGAATACACGTCACATATTTTGTAGAAAAGTCAGAGGTGTGTGCTCTTGGGATTTAGGCTTGCAGACATTCGTCTCGGCAGTCCGTTCCACACCCAACTATGCTATCGCCGCTACTTTTACAATCAATATGTCTGATCAAGAGCAATACTTTATTAAAATTACATTACCTTTTAATCAACTTTCTCCCTTTGACAAACAAAATACATATTTTTATTGCAATAACCACAATCTCATTAAATTTTAACAATGTTTTTGTCAATAAAATAATGAATAAATTAACACGTAAACCCGCATTACCCCAGAGATTCGACAATGAATCACAGATAACATCGGTTTTGTGTCAGAACGGAGATTACGCAGTTTTTAAAACGATATACGTGTTAGCGGAGTTTTGGGGAATTTTTATTTGAAATTATGATGTAACTTTTTGACGACAAAGTCGGATTGGAACATTGTTTGTATGAAAAAATAATACGCAACATTCACTCTTATTCTGGGCTTGATTATTTTGGGAGGCATGTATGAGTTGTGAAAGACTTTCAATTTTGCAATTCAATTGAAATAATTATTTGCGGACAAGACATCAGCGCAGTTTTTGACAAAGTAACGTTGCTTAATAAATATAACAAAATTATTAAAGTATATTAACAAAAAATAATAAACTTTACTCCTCAATGAGAATTCTCTACTTTATAACGTTAGTTTCTATGCAACTAGACGTTATGAACTAAAATATATACGTTTAAAATTATTTACTAGTTATAATATAAAATTAATGTAATATTATATAGGATAACTATATGTAATTTGATTATTAAAAAATAATGTATACCATATTTCAAATCACGTCATGAAAAACACATACACAACTTCAACTATGTATACGTCATGTAATAATACTTTAGTCAGAACTTAGAAATCCAATCAAAACAACAATAAGACCGCTTTTTTGAGGTTATGTCCGGCATAACCTCAAAGTCATTACTTCCATTTCAAACCCAACAAAGGCGGGAAATCAGAACATCGGTTAGCAGTTATTAAACACGACAAAGGAAACAAGAGTGGACTCTATTAACGAATGTCATGGCTTTCTGAAGTGTTCCAGAAATCGTTCTAGATGTTTCGATTAAACTACTTTGTTTTTTGTAGTTTTTATTCTGATTTGAACTTAGGTATTTTGCTATGTTTTTTGGGTAAAACAGAAATGTGAAATGCAAATGACTTAATCATTATACTTAATTAGACGGAAATCGTTCCGCGTAATGCAAGTGCAAATAATATTGTGTCCCCTGATATGTATGCTTGGGTATTTATATTCGTAGATTTAATAGTTGGATATTGTGCCACGAACAATCAACGGCGGACCATAGACGATGTTAATACTTCTGGCTGGCTCGATTGAAGGGTTTTGGCTTGGCTACACATGGCTAGCTTTGGCATGTGGTGTGCTGTTTATTATCTTTAATAGTAAAATAATTATACACGAATACTTTGTCTGATGAAACGCTATAATTGAAATAATTGTGTTAATGAGTAAGTGACATTAAATTACAATGATTATAATTAAAAAAGAAAATATATTTCATAACAAATCAAATGAAAAGTGTTCCGTACGAACACAAACAAATTTCTGAGAATAACTTATAAGAATTGATGTACTTAAAACCAATAGCAACAAATAGGCAGCTAATATTTCCATTTAGGAAGGTTTAGATTCTTCAAATTCGTTCCAATGGCGTATTTACTTCTTTATTATCTTTAATATATTTTAATATTCCATATCATTGCTACATTACAAATTCTATTATGAAAAAATAGCGCCCGACGTTTATATCCTTAAGAAATATTGGATGGTAAGCTTCGCAATACCTTGTTATTTTATTTCTACCTTGTTATTTTATTTCATTTTTAATTTATCGTAATCCTAACAACGCTCATCATGAAGCTACATAGCTACGCCGGCAAAGAAATGAGATTTACGTTCTTTTACAGGCTTTGTTCGAAAATTTCAATTTTTATTTATTGTTTTGAATGATGAGTCGAGCTTGCCGTTTGCTTGAAGGTAAGCTATACGACCGCCCATAAACAGAAACACCATCCAACACCTTGAATTACAAAGTACTGTTTGGTTTTCTACTGTGGTCGCCATCCTAAGACATGAGATGTTAAGTCTTATTATGTTCAGTAGTTAAGTATAATAGCAAGTAGGCTACAATGTTCTTCAAACCGGAAAACAACAGTGGCTACCCACTGCTGCTTCGCAGCAGAAATAGACTTTGCGGTGGTACTTACTCAGGCGGACTCTCATAAATGAGAGACCTACCACCTTTAAAATAATGGAAATCAATTATTTTCTTTACCAAACTAGCTGAAACCGCTCCAGAAATCCACGACACCATTTATCAAACGACATTCAACTCTAAAATATTCTCTGCTACATTATTCCACGCAAAAATCACACCGACAACCGGAATAATACCGTGAAAAGTTGAACAAAACGTCAGACGTGATTATTGGGAAAAAACTGGCATGTGCCACCGGGCCGCCGGACACGAGCCGCTTTGTACGGAACGGAATCAACCGGCCAAACCGCTCCCTTTCATCACGAGCGATCGGTTCTGGAAATTTGTAATTTGTTACAAAGTTTATGTTTGGTCTGACGTCGTTCTAGTTTTTGTTATTTTTGTATCGTAAATACGGTTTGGAAAGCAAATTGATGACGCATATCAAGGAAATGGAGGAACGGAATCTCGATTCATTGGTGAGACTGCAACGAAATGTATCAAATAAATGGATGTGTGTGATAAATGTCGACTGCTCCGAACAAATCGAGAGACAAATATCGAAGTAAAAGGTAATTAACCTCAGGTATGCGGACATTTATAGGAGGAGAAGCTAGATGAAAACCGTCACGAATGGAATTTACGGTGCAATTTAGCGAGTTGTTATCCTTGTAACATTGGATAGCACAGACATTCTTTGACATATTTATTGAAAATTTAGTATAAATTTGGTTCATATGCTTTAAATGAAACGTTGTGCCTGTATATACCTCATAGGGGATGAAAAGCATGAGTATTTAAATCGATAATACATTTTTAAACTGACAAGGCACACTGCCTACGCTAGACTGTATGCTTACCTTCCCATTATTCCTTTATCTACATAATCTATATTAGAAAATGGAATTCTTGCCGTTGAATAGCATTACTAAGCAATATCCTTGATAGAGCCTTCGGCAGTAAGGACGTGTGCGCCTCGTGCGCGGAACATATTAAAATGTAAGGGCGTACAAACGCGCCATATTGCGATACTACGACTCTTAGGGTTCCTTATCTGTTGATAGGTTTTGGACCCTTTCTATGGATTATTTCAAGTGGGTCACTCTAAGATTCTTAAATATTGATTAGTGTTATTGTTAGTCACTCTTCGAATGTCTAATGGTAGTTTCAATATAGCTGTATTTAACTGGTGAAAAGAAAATACTTCGTTCACTCGGCTTGCAATTTCATCATAAAATCTATATTTTAAAATGAAATTCGCAAGCCAAGTTAGTTTAGTTGCTAGAATGGTGTTTGCGAATTTCATCACAAAATATAGTTTAGAATCGGTGGCGAATTTCAGAAATACCTTTCTGGTCTCTTGGAATTAACACGCAAAACTAACCCCTATAACATAAGTGTAAATTAATCGTGTCTATATTGATAATCCTAGGTATTCTTCGATCCAGAACCCCACCATCCATTCCATCACGCTTAGCCATCTAATAAAGCTCAGGTGCACCCACAAGTGAATATTAAAACGTTATTTTATCATACTTAATTTGAATGTGGAATGGGCTTGGATTACCCGTGTAATGTCTTCAGACTTCGGTAACCGGAGACGGAAGATAAAAAGCCAATGAGAGCGAAAGGGACAAAGGATCACGTGACCCGAAAGAGTAATTGGCCGTTTTGTTTTGAATCGTGAAAGTGAATCGCGAGGCAATTTAAAATGGAGATCTTTAGCGAGTCGCTAGGGCGCTTTTTGTAGTGGAAATCTCAATTGGAAATTGGGTGGAATTTCTTTTGTTTTTCCTTACATGCCGTATTAACAGATCTACGCTTCCATGAATCATCCTACTGAAAGAAGCTGATAACTAATAGTAAAGTTATAACTGTTGATATTAATTAAATTCGTGTCATATATTATGTGGTCTGATACGGCTGGGGAAATATAAAATTATACTTAAACCTACCCCTGTAAAGGAATAAACACGTGATGTCTCCAAAGATACTAACATTCCAGCCAAAAAATACATCCACCCACAAACATCCTTAATTGAACTAAACCGTTTAACATTACTAGACAATTGCTCAAATTGGACACAACCCAACTCTTATGGGCCTCATCAAAATTCAAACGAGGCGGCCATTCGTCTCACCAACAACGCTCAACGCTTGTAGTGCAATCGTCGTGTAGTTAGGGCAATTTTGGCAAGCCCCCTTGGCAATGTTGAATTATACTAACGATTGTTCATGGCCTTTTTGAGAGGTGATGATTGATAGTTTGTGGTTTAAATGTGAATTGGTTATTAAAGGCAATGAAATAATAGCTTAGCTTGGGCTCATGTCCTCATCGGTGAGGATCGCGACACGCTTTCTTTTTGTACACCCCTACCTGCCGGCCCGAGATGGCTTCTTTGTTCTATATTGTGTTTTTTTTTTTTTATCAATTTTATCCCTAATGATTTCTTATGTTTACGCGAATGTTAGACATTGAAATTAATCTAATTTTCAGATTCTATCGCGGTTAGTATTTTATTTTTCTCCCGACGTTTCGAAGACTTTGCAGCCTAATATAGATATAATATAGAAATACTAAAAATGTAATATTATATTGAAATTAAAAAAAAATTCGGATTCTATCGCGGTTAATATTTTAGTATTTTATTTTCTATTTGTATTTTCAGACTTCGAGACACTGTGAGCTCATTCTGCGTAGATAGGATCACCAACAGCTAAAAAAATTTAAAAAGTTGTATAATTGTAAAATGTAGGTAGATATTTTAACTTCGACTTTACGGATGAACAACACCTCAGTCCCCCCTGTGACCATGAAGGCTGCAAAGTCTTCGAAACGTCGGGAGAAAAATAGAATATTAACCACGATAGAATCCGAAAATTAGTTTAATTTCAATGTCTAACATTTGCGTAAACATAAGAAATCATTATGTAATATTATATTCAAACAAAATATCATTCCATAACACTAATTTTTATCCATGACAGGCTCTAAGAAACGTCACGAGCCGCAAAACCCGCCCTCCCAATATTGTCGCCGCGGTAACTTGTTGCAAACTGGACCGCTGCCAGACATGTGCGGGATAAATCTGTTTATGGCCGGATTTGTACTAAAGGTCATATTACTGGAAAACTTTCACTGCCTCGGTGTGGTTGTATTGCGCATGCGGTACGGCAGCCAGGCTGTCTCAGGTTCAATTCCAGTCAAAGTAATGTTATTGTGTTACCAGCTTTGAAGTCTTGAATTGTGTAAATGGAAAAGTTAGTACCGAATATAATTTATTTGCTTAAATCATTATCAGTGACATGAAGATTTTCAGACGGACCTGTCAAAAACCTGTATTCAGCGTGTTCTTAATTATCCATTGTTGATATTTATTTAGTACTACCTAAAACATACCTTGTGTCTGTTACTTAAAGTTTAAAGTGTATTTATAAAGCATGAATGAAGGAAATGATAGCCCAGTTGGTTGGTTTCAAAACCAAATAGCACACACCTCTGACTCTTTTAATAAGTTATATGGGTATTGTTTATCAATTATCGCTCGCTTGAACGGTAAAGGAAACCATCGTGAGGAAACCTGCATACCTGAGAAGTCCCTTGTAAAAATATTGAAGGTGTGTGAAGTGTACCAAGCCGTACTAGGCCCACGTGGTGGACTAAGGCTTAATTCCTCTCGATCGTAGAGAAGGCCCGTGCCCAGCAGTAGAACAATATACCTTATAATATAGGGCTGATATTATTATATTATTATTATATTAGTAAGAATCCCGAAAGAACCCCCTTGACCGACGGTTCATTTCACACATGACTAGATTTTAATTATCCTGTGCGAATTCATACTGCACATTCTAAAGATATTGTCAATGGATAGGACGCCGAGATATCTTAATTATTATCAGCCAATGTATTACTAGCCTTACAGCATGTTTTACAGCGTTTAAATGAATGCTATAAGATAAATAATTAACAGTTAATGTAGAGGACTATTCTCATTTGACTACTATTTAGGAGCTTAATTACAAGCGTGACTTTTGTATTTGGTCAACTTATAATAATTATATTTGGCGAGCGCAATTTACTAAACCGTCGTGAAAATGTCTTAGCACTTTAGTATATTCAGGAAAGCTTTTTGGTTAGATTTTTTTATTTATTTGCACTTATATATATATATATATATATATATATATATATATATATATATATTTGTATAACACATTCTACAATTAGTCTTAAAACGATAAACAGTTTTCTTAAGAAACTACATATAGAAAGAAATACAAGTACATTCAAAACGCTACTTATAGGGTGACTTTTGATCTTCTTTTTTATAAATTTCTGCTCTTTGATAAATAGTAATTTGTTCCAGTTTTTTCTATAAACTACCCACAGAGAGACAAATACAATCCTTTTATCTATAGATTTCCTTCTATTAGTGGTGTAAACCGCGGAACAGTTTTACCTCTTTTTTCTGTACTGGGTGTTAAATGAACTTTGAAGCAGTTTTAGAGTGCTATTGAGTTCTTTGCGAACACGCCTCGAGAAGGTTCAGTTTGTTTATACCAATGTAAGAATATTGGGTTGGAATAATAAGATTCCAGTCTGTAGTCGGGATTAGCAGCATAATAGCAATAATACTTGACGGACCTTTTAATGTATTTGTATATTACACCGTATGTAACGTGCAAATCAATAAAGAAGATATAAATACTGAACTGATATCAAAAATATTTTGATTACACCAATTAGGAAGTATATCCTTTTGAATAAAAAAAGAATTATCCAAATCAGTTAATAAAATAAAAATACACTTCGAAATGATAACTTCCTTTGTTTATGTTGTTTAAAAAGGTGATACATATTGTAAGTTTATCACTTGACTTCCATATGACAGTGTTCCAAGTGGACATAAGATAAGGTTACATATCCTCTATAATGCAACTGTATATATAATAGAACTAGCTTTTACCCGCGGCTCCGCCCGCGTTAAACAGTTTTTTAGGCTAAAGTTTTCCGTTATAAAAGTAGTAGTTTCCCGGGAGCCTCTCAAACTGTCTCCATACCAAATTTCATCTTAATACGTTGGGTAGTTTTTGAGTTTAACACGTTCAGGCAGACATGCAGCGAGGGACTTTGTTTTATAATATATTTTTTAGAAATTTTTAAGAGGAATAATCCCATCATACATCATTGTTGCATAACTTTAACCGTTTACGCAGCGCACGCAACGGAAGCTCTCAAAACTAATAATTTTTCCCCGTTTTTGCAACATGTTTCATTACTGCTCCGCTCCGATTGGTCATAGCGTGATGATATATAGCCTATAGCACTCCAGGAACAAACGGCTATCCAACACAAAAAGATTTTTTCAGTTCAAACACGGTAGTTCCTGAGATTAGCCATTACTGCTCCGCTCCTATTAGTCATAGCGTGATGATATATAGCCTATAGCACTCCAGGAACAAAGTGCTATCCAACACAAAAATAATTTTTACAGTTCGATCTGATAGTTCCTGAGATTAGCCATTACTGCTCCGCCCCTATTGGTCATAGCGTGATGATATATACCCCATAGTACTCCACGAACAAAGTACTATCCAACACAAAAATATTTTTTCAGTTTGAACCGGTAGTTCCTGAGATTAGCCATTACTGCTCCGCTCCTATTGGTCATAGCGTGATGATATATAGCCTATAGCACTACACTAATAAAGAGCTATCCAACACAAAAAGAATTTTTCAGTTCGAACCGGTAGTTCCTGAGATTAGTCATTACTGCTCCGCTCCTATTGGTCATAGCGTGATGATATATAGCCTATAGCACTCCACGAACAAAGGGCTATCCAACACAAAAAGATTTTTTCAGTTTGGACCGGTAGTTCCTGAGATTAGCCATTACTGCCCCGCTCCTATTGGGTATAGCGTGATGATATATAGCCTATAGCACTCCACGAACAAAGGGCTATCCAACGCAGAAATAATTTTTCAGTTTGGACCGGTAGTTCCTGAGATTAGCCATTACTGCCCCGCTCCTATTGGGTATAGCGTGATGATATATAGCCTATAGCACTCCACGAACAAAGGGCTATCCAACGCAAAAAGAATTTTTCAATTTGGACTGGTAGTTCCTGAGATTAGCGCGTTCAAACAAACAAACAAACAAACAAACAAACAAACTCTTCAGCTTTATATAATAGTATAGATGAGATGAATGAGATGGCTGGTTTGATATAACATATTATAACTGGATATTTTTCTATAATGATTTCTTATGTTTACGCGAAACATATTGAAATAAATCTATTTTTTACTACATTATAATATAAAAACCGCTGTAAAATCCGGAAAGACAGTTTTATATTAATGGTTATTTTTCAATTTTCGAACAACGGAAAATACTGGTTAAATATCGGTGTGTTTAGAATCTGGCAAAAAACACGTTATGACTCCTTGTCGTTTTATTGGGATTGGTTTGACTAACACGTGACTGAAGTTTTAGTCTCTCAATCACAAACATCAAAATTAAACCACATTGACTTACAAGTCGCGTGTTTTTGGAAAATTTAGGATGCTTAAATGTATTTCGACACACGGTAATTATACTGGCCATTGTTTGCATTCTATTTTCTTGAATTTATAACTTATGTGTCAAAATTATGTTTGAAAAACTGAGTGAAAAACATTCTAAATGCTTAAAAACCGCAACAACACATTAATAACAGTCAATACATCAACAAAACACATTAAAAAATGATTTTAAATTTCGAACATTGCAATTCCATTTAAAAACTCGTTAAAATGTTTTCAAAACATAACAAGTCGAATAGCTCGGTTTTTTTTATTTACCCGACGCGACGTTCCGTTGGACGTTCGCAAAATTCCAATAGAGTGTCATTTAACACAAAGGGGCTAATTAATATTTCGATGGAGCCTTTCGTTGTTAGACTCGTTTCTTGGCATTATTGAACGGTTCCTATAATGAGAGGCCAGAGGAGCTCTACTCTGTTTATTTTTACACTAATGAAAAATTTAACAATAAATTACTTGTTCATTTTTAAAGGGTATATTTGCATAGAAATTGTATTGGAATATTTCTATTTGTGGTATTGTAGTGTTTTTTTATAATTTTATGTCAGTAATTATACAATATTCCATAGTGAACAGTGACGCAGTGCAGTGTCGTTCAGAAATTTTTAATTAAACATGTTATGGCTATTTATTATTAGCATCAGGCATAAAAATGCTGTTATACGTGCACGGCTAAGTGATCTCACTGATGGTAAGTGGAGTGGGGTCCAATAGAAGGTCGATTGACGAAAGATCCCTCGGCAGTCGACATAATTATGCCGGCCTGTTGGTACCGAATATATGAAGGCTGATCCCGGAACGCGACACTCTTACGTAGGCCATTATGGGTTTTAACACCTTGTTTACGGAGGTCGTTATTCAGGTGGATATAAATATATCCTATCACCAGCAAAACTTCTGTTTGGTCTTGTCTCTTCTCTCTTTAGAAAACTATTTGTATTACGTAATGATTTCTTATGTTTAAGCGAATGTTAGACATTGAAATTAAATTAATTTTCGGATTCTATTGTGGTGTTAGTATTTTATTTTCTCCCGACATTTCGAAGACTTTGCAGCCTTCATGGTCACGGGGGGACTGAGGTGTTGTTCATCCGCTAAAGATTTTCTTCCGCTACAGACACAGATGTCTCGAGCACTTTCGGTGACACTTCTCATTAATTGATTAATGCTGTTATGTTCTAATAAATTATAATTTGATTAATTGCGATAATTGAATTATCTCGGAACTGCCAATCATATTTAATGAGCCTATTTTCTTAGTCAAAATTATTATAAACAACCGAATTAATATACAGGATTATTTTGACATTGCGTTACTACATGAAACCATATACTTATATACTTGGAAATAAAACTTTACAATTAGTTACTTGAGCCGTAGATGTAAAATAAAAAAGTGTGACTTTCGAACAAAATTAATATTCATAAAAAGTCATTTTAATTTTACTTGCCCTAACGCCACTACTACTACTCTAAGAGAATTCGTCACAGCGGCCACATCATACTTTCAGTCAGAAATACACTCACACACGCCATATATCAAAGTGATCAA
The DNA here is from genome assembly GCF_014839805.1 of Manduca sexta. Lineage (NCBI taxonomy): Eukaryota > Metazoa > Arthropoda > Insecta > Lepidoptera > Sphingidae > Manduca > Manduca sexta. Next base: position 15,784,675 of record NC_051139.1, read on the forward strand.
AAATTCTGAAAACTGATACCAGGATTTTTGGTGAAAATATTCGTTATTAATTAATGATTTTTGGCACAATGTCAGCAAAGGTGAAGACGAGTATGTGGTTTCATTTAGTAACGCTATGTCAAAATCACCCTGTATACATAAGGGCGTTCGTTACCAAGCACGATGTTTGTCAGAATTTCCTAGCACTGGTTAGACCTGAACCATTCCTGCACAGCGTCTCTCATTTGGATCATAATTTGACGTGCAATATACCTTATACGCACTGAGTATTATTCCAAAGCCACATAAATACAATAGAAAATTGTTACATATGGTAAAGACTGACTACGAATATAACCCAGCACTTCCCAGGTCACCATATTTCAGGAGTCTTCTTAATAATACCAGATTAGTAATCCTGTATATACTGATTACTGTCCCACTGCTGGGCACGGGTCTCCTCTGTTACTGAGAGGGTGGAAGCTTTGGACTGCCACGCTATCCTAGTGTGGGTTTGTAGGCTAGCATCTTTTTACCACCCATAAAAGCGACGTAAAAACAACTTTGTGAAACCACTCGTTTGTGTATTCAAGGCTCATTCAAGACATCTTGTAATTTATGAAAAATAACTTCCAGTTAATGAATTCTAACATCTGTTTGAATGAAGATTTATGACTCGTTTAGAATGAAATATTGGGGATTTGAATTCTAGAGAAAATTGAGAATTTATTTATCATTGAGATTTTAATAAATTATGCTAATGGTTTTTGTTATTTATTTTATTTCCTACTGGTATAAATACGAATGTTTCTTAAGATGTTTATTAAAAGAAACAGAACTGGATAAACCAGGTTCTTGATTATATTATGGTAGTTTTACCTCGACAAAAGTTAACAGTGAGGTTTTGACTCTAGTGCAGGACGGTCACGCACGTAGAACCTTAAGCCAAATTTATTGAATTGTTATTTCATTTCATAATTCATTTGTCCTAATAACTCAGTAAAAAGCGGCGATAGACTAGTTGGTTGTGGAATGAACTGCCGAGACGAATGTCCGCAGGTTCAAAATCCAAGGGCAGACACCTCTGACTTTTCCAAAATCATATGTGTATTTTTGTAAATTATCGCTTGCTTTTACGGTGAAGGAAAAAGTCGTGAGGAAACTTGCATACCTTAGTTCTCTATAAGAATTTTGAGCATAACCTCAAAATTGTTGAAGTCTACCAATCCAAACTAATTCAGCGTGGTGGACTAAGTCCTAATCCCTCTTAGTAGTAGAGGAGACTCGTGCCCAACAATAGGACAGTATATAATACAGGGCTGATATTATTTATTATAATATTAATTTGCGGTATTTTCCTTTAAAACCCTTTAATATTTTAATTACATAAACAGGCGTATTAAACAGGATGTATAATGTATGCGTATCGATTAATTAAATATACATTTGTTATGAACGAAATCCATTCGTTTCATTTTCAATTAATGTATTCACAACGTTCCCGTTTTGTTCATCGTGAATCAACCAGTGAATAAAATTGAACAAGTGTAAATGGGATTGAGTAATAAAGATTTTGTACTGTATACGTCCAATTCTAGTTATTTTTTAAAGATTTACATTGGAGGTTGTGTTATAAGTAACCTATATTCAACGCTAGAAACAAGATAAACATAGAATTTTTAATGTTTTGCTTTATATCAAAGCTATCATAAGATGCGTATGGAAGGTTCTAGAGTGAAGGACACAAACTGGCTTGCGCAGCGTCGGACGTCCACCCACGAGGTGGACTGAGAACGTAACAAAAGTCGCAGGACGTCGCTGGATGCGGGCCGCTTCCAAGAGGTATATCTGGAAATATTTGGGAGAGGCACATATTTAGTAGTGGACATCCTGTGGCTGATGATGAAGACTATCGTTCGGAGACATATTTTTCAATGCTTTAAAAAATACGCAAAAATATCGAAATCAGATCGTCCTCCATACGGCTGACTTGCAAATGAGATTTCTGGAATTATTGTTAGATTTTAAGTTTAAGTAGTTAGTTCGTTACATTTTAAGTGTATTTATGTATAAATATATAAGCATATATGCAATTGTTTTATGTATACTGTTTTTTTTTATTATATTCTTGCCTTTGTCTATCTCTGCACCATTCTAAGGTTGACTATGCGAGAAAGCCCTTGGCATTAAGTCCGCTTGTAAACCATGTGTTGTGTTTAAATAAAAAATATATATTGCTCTCAAAAATCGTTTTACAACTACTAAATTCCCTATTTTTCTACTACCCGGACAATTCTTGACCTTTACGAGCACAATTAACAAATCCCTCAAGGCAATAAAGCGAGTGGCGTATGTAAGGAACACGTTATTTATTGGCCACCGCTGATTTCCCTTTGGACAAGTATTCAAACTGACGTAGAGTGTTTCTCAGTAGAAATAGCAAACAATTTGAACAAATTCATTCAATATATCATTCTATACGTTAGTAATACATTCTGTTTAGTGTTTGCTGGAAGAATGTGTGTTGTATGGATCCTCTAAGCGAGTCATAAGGATTATTTTTTGTTTTTGGATATCGGACCCCGCAATTAACACCGATCCCCCGGCTTAGCAAGGACCTAGAGTAAAGTTGGGAGGATAGCTGGGAAGGCAGTGTGAAGGAAGGATAAGGAAAACTCTTAGGATAGGTGGAGGACAAAAAACGTTCGCGAACCGTCATAGGTCTCAATGGGAATTGGCAACCATGAGGTATACACATTTAACTGTGTACTTAACTCCGCGACAAATGTCCTCCCTCGCATGGGCCTGTATTTGGTGTGGAGACCAAGTGCACAAGAACTTCCTCGGTGGAGCGGGGGGGGGGGGTGTAGTAGTTGGAAGATGCTGTACTTAACAAGAAAACAGTTGCTAATAGTTGTTATGGTAGAAATCAATAATAGATGGATGCTTGGGTGGCGTAGTTTATTTCGAATGCGGTATGAATGCGACCGCCACGCTGAGGTCCCAAGTTCGAATCCGGGGTCGGATCATAAAACATTCTGGGTTTTACCATCTTAAAAATGATTCAGTTGTCATTTGGAGTCAGGAATTTGGTGATGAGATACTCCCGTGTCCGGAAAACATGAAGCTACAGCTTCTAAATGCTATACATATTAGTCCTAGTATCTCCCTCCGGTCTCTGGATTGCCGTCACACCGAACTATGAAAGTGAAGGAACAGAGAGTACAGCTGTATATTGCACACACATTTAGGCACTATAATATCACCTGCATACCTGGCTGAACTCCGTTAAAAATGGGGATTTTTTAATAGTTGCTCAGAACGTCATGATTATCTGATGCTAGCGATGTAAAAACTCAAGTTTCAAAGCATCAAACGTCTATACTGCGCTTGTCATAGCGATAATTATTAATCCCCAGTAATACTTACAAACCAATCTACAGAAATGTACAAATCACCTATTTTCCCTAAGACACTGTTAAAGAACATTTTATTATAAAAAAACCGAAATCCATATATTAAATAATGTAAATAGCAATGGAACTCCGTAAATTCTATTCGACGAAAATCTGATTTCCAAATCCAAATCATATCACCGAAATGCACGTATCACAAATGGTATAAACGGTGAATTCAAAAAATTCAATTTCATCGAAGCCGCATAGCCTGGTGTATAAGCCGCTGAATATAGCCGGTGCGCGGTCACCGTGCAGCGATCGGTGCTGATATCCTAATACCACGGAACCAATGTCAATAGCACCGGGGATGTGTGGTGGGCATGGTTTGGGATTTACTGGGATAAGTATTATGGGGTGGTATATGAATATTGTTCGGATGGGGGCTGCTTATGGCATTTCTATTCTATTGTTACATGTGCCAACGTGTGCGTTTTCTATTCAACCTATTGTTGGTGGTAGGATATATTTTATATCCGTCCGATAGCGACCACTGTATACAAGGTGTTAAAATCCAGCACAGAGGCTTTTTTTTTTTTTTTTTTTACGTAGGTAAATCGTCAGTTGACTATCTCCCGCCTTGGGATGGGCGGGAGGGCGTGTCAGACTTTTACTGACTAAGAACCTACGGTGTTCCCATCCTTTGCCTATGTGCCTAGGTCCAAGATCCGATCCAATCCAGCACAGAGGCTTACGTAACTGTGTCGCGTTTCGGGTGCAGCCTGTGTATATCAGGTTCCAACAGGCTAGCGTAATTGTGTTGACTGGCGAAGGATAAACATTTCTCGTCAATCGACATTTTAATGGTCCCCACTCTACTTACCATCAGGTGCAGTGGAGGCACTTGTCGTGCCCGTACTGGCATGGTCGTTGGCACTCATAAGCTCGGTCATCCGTCATTGTCCTTTGTCCTTTATTTTAAGATGAGGGATTCCGTTGTCTGAGCCTCGTCATTCTATCTCCAAATTAGAGAACTATGAGATGTTTACTTATTGAATGTTTTTTTCCATATATTCAGTATTTCACTGGTAGGTATATTATATGTGAGAGTCCACCTGGGTATTTATTTTTATTTTATCATTTAATTTAGCATGTTTATTAGAGAGTTGATCCTTATAATTGGCCCTATTGATTGATGACATACAAGAACATTTTTTTTTGGATTTAAGCCGGTTCGGCACCTGAGTATGGCAAGCGTATTTTCAAAAATGTCTAATGGAATGAATGAATGAATGAAACACATATCGAATTATAATATTATTTATTTAACGCATATAATGTACCCTTTTTATCCCAAAAAATTCTTATTCATGGTAATACCTCGCTCAACACATCGCTTTGTACGAAGCACATGGGGCGAGACGCGCCCGCCTCATTCGCTATAAGCTACACACGTTCATATCTACCCACGTCATAAAAATACCGCCGTGTTTTCTTCATTTTCAGTCTTATACATTTTTGCACATGAGCAGACTTTGAAACTAAAAAATTTTGCGAATTTACGAAGAAAAAATTACGAAATTACGTTAGAAAAATTGACAATGTTGATTCAAAACGTTAACCGCCCGGACAGGGACTTGAACCCTGGACCCTTGGATTAAAAGTCCAATGCTCTACCGACTGAGCTATCCGGGCTATATCATTTTATTCCTGTTTATAGGCCTAGTTACTAAATTATAAATAGACTAGCTTTTGCTCGCGGCTTCGCCCGCGTGAAGGTGTTTTCCAGGATAAAATTCCACTGTTTGATAAAAGTCTTGCTACATATTTTCCCGGTACTTATAGGTTCAAACTAATTTTATCCCCAATCTATAATTTCAGTTCAATCAGTCGAAAATCTAAGAACATTTATACAAACTTTCATCCCCTATTTTATCCCCTTAAGGGTAGAATTTATCAAAATCCTTTCTTAGGGGATGCCTACGTCATAGTAGCTTTATGCATGTAAAGTCTTAGCCCGATCCGTCCAATGGTTTGGGCTGTTCCTTGATATATCACTGTCAGTCACCTTTGAGTTATATATTATATTAACAACTGAAGTTAGCTAAAATTGAGTTTCTCGAAGCCGACCACTATTTATGTACTATGTATTTTGAGACTATGCAATTTTGTCGCGTTCGCGATTCACTTTCACTTTTGTTGAGTTTCAGAACGCGATATTAGATCCTCCAACGCGCACGCGAATTTGAACTTTATGCAGCGGTAATAAATTACAAATTGACTTTCAATTTTTTTTAGTAAACGTTTGTATGGGAAATAGAAAAATGCTGTTTTGAGGATTTTCCCGGCAATTATTCGAATTTTTCTCACCTTTTAAACCTTCCCTAGACCTCCACGAATAATTCAAGACCAAGATAAGATAAATCCGTTCAGCCGTTCTTGAGTTTTAGCGAGACTAACGAACAGCAATTCATTTTTATATATATAGATATAATATTGTAGTAACAAATCCAAAATGTAAACCGCCCGGACAGGGACTTGAACCCTGGACCCTTGGATTAAAAGTCCAATGCTCTACCGACTGAGCTATCCGGGCTATACTAACAATCGCCAAAAATGTGCTTCGACAATTCCTCTCATATCATAGTTTTTTATGGGCAATCAAAGAGTTCTAACATCATCATAAAGCGGAAGATTGTCATACAGAAATTTTGCGCTCATTTGACGGTTACCCAATATGCCACGCCAAATAGCGAAACCCCAATGAAAAATACTTCATATTATTTCCATATCGTGATTGCACGTTTTGATGCGTATATTAGCATATTTTCTGTAAATACGTTATTTTTGTATTGATATCTTAGGACGCCGTGACATCTTGCGACACGCATATTTCCATCGATATACATTTCAAACTAGTTGACCCGACAGACGTTATCCTGTCTTAACTATGTATGCACGCGCGCATTCTGTCGATCGCTAACAGTTATTTCCTGAGGTTATTTCAAACCAATGACAGTTATGTGAAATTAATATTGTTGTTAAACTTTCTAATTTACCGCGCAATTTTTTGAATTTTTTCTTTCATAAGAACCTTCTCCTGACAATAACAAACACAACAAAAAAAAATATTGTGTAATCGGTGCAGCCGTTCACGCGTGATGGCGTGACCCAGGGAAATAGGGATTCATTTTTATATATATCGATAAGACGACTTATTACTGATGATAATAATCAGTTCTGCATGAGATACTAACCCACTGCTGTGCACGGGCCTCCTTTGCTACTACTCTTCTACTACTACTGAAAGGGTTAAGGCCTTAGTCCACCACGCTAGTACAACTAGCGTGGTGGCGTGGTGTGTGTACAGCTTGGCAGATTTCACATATTTTCCAAATTTTTTCAGAGACTTCTCAGGTACCTTCGTAGATTAGTTTCATCCTTGATTTTTATTGTTATAAAGCACAAGATTTTGTTCGCGACTTCGCCTACGTAAAGTAGTTTTCGGGATTAAAGTGCCGCTATATATTTTCTCGGCATAGCTAATAACCTTTCCAGGGTCCTAAACTATCTCCATACCAAATTTCATAAAAATCTGATCAGTAGATTTTGAGAAAATCGATCGCATACAGACAATCAGAAAAGGTGACTTTGTTTCATAATATGTATAGAAGGTTGTAGGCTTTGTGTACCTTGTCTAGTTTATTATGAAGGTGTACAAAGCGTATGTAAGGCGGCTGTCAAAGGCAGTGCACGGTAGGCTGGTCAAAAGTACTGGCCTACTGCAAGCCATGCAAATCAGGCCGTGCAGCGTTTTGTTTTTGCACAAAGTTCGATTGAATTTATGGAAATGTATACTGGATCGATTACTCTAAGGTGTTTAGAAGCAACATTTAATTACAAATGTGTAATTGCTTTACTGATATTTTGTGTTTAAAAGTTTGATAAGATATCGACGATCGAGATCTGTTTATGGCAAAGTGAAGTTTTAATAAAATAATTAATCTCATAAGCAAACTTTTTGTGAAAATAATCTAAAAAGCTAGATGTAGTAGTTTTGCAGATGGTAGGATATATTTTATATCCGCGCAGATAGCGACCATGTACGCAAGGTGTTAAAACCCGACATGGTGGCCCACGTAAGTTTATCGCGTTCCGGAATTAGCCTGTGTACATCCGGTTCCAACAGGCCGGCATAATTGTTTGGACTGCCGAGGGGTAATCATCACTCGTCAGTCGACATTCTATTGGACCTGACTCCACTTACCATCAGGTGCAGTGAGGTCACTTTGTCGCGCACATAAAAAGACATCATTCTATGTATCAGGGTGACGAATGCAGCGAAGGCCTTCTGTACTTTTTTAATTAAAAGTTCTGTATGGTGTTGCCACTGTTTAACAGTCCTATTGCTTACCAACAGGCGAGCGAGATGTTCTCTTCATTCAACTGCATAATCCAGGACAAACTAATCGTCCGAACAAGAATCAAAAGGAACAAAGCGAATGTTTATGGAATTGGAAATGAAAACTGTGTCGGGATACCTGAGTGGTCGGAGTGCTCCCCGGACCGGACATCGATAACTGCTTGATTAATGTATCGCGCTTGTTCACGAAACAATCGGTTCACGGAACACGAGATGTGAACGATTTGTTTTCCTTTGGGTATGGGACGTTGGAATGTTGGATTTGGTATTACAGGTTTTGGTGCCTGTTGGAATTTGTTTTATCTGTAGAACGAATATGAACTTCTATTATGCTGACTTGCACAACCACTTACTGCAAAGAGAATTATAATATAACTTACTGAATATGATTAACGATAAATATGTTTTAATTTTTTTAAATTTATTCATTACGGCTCTGGAAACAAGTCCATTGATCCCAACGCCGTAATTATATTCTCTTTGCCCAACGCTAAATATGTTTTAATCAGTGTTGTCTTCGTTAACTCTTAAAAAGATGACAGTGACAGCACGAAGTTTTAATGTGTTTAGCACTAAATAGGTTTAGTAAGTCGTTGTCCAAGCCAGCCTTAATTATGATATAAATGTATTCGAAATTACGTTGCGGCGATTGGAAATTAGGTTCTTAAAAATAAAATATTTATTATAAAATTATATGATATAAAAATATATAATTATGTTTAATGGTAATATAACTTGTGTTTGCTGTCGGCGGAATTAGCAACTCATTTCGCCATTTTTCGGGTTCTAGAACATTAGGTACGTGAAGTAACAAGATTTCCTTTGAGCTCAAGAATTTCAAAACTTCATTCCTTAACACTAACTAAAAATGTTTCTGGAGTTTAGGCGTCTTCTTTCATCGAAATAAAATAATTGCGTGATCCGCAAAAAATATTTTGATTTTAAATATCGTCGGGCCCAAAATTGTTGTAATCTATAAATCTCATGAGTCCCTTATATAAGTATGGCGTCTTGGTAAAAGTTTTGGTCATTAAAATGCAAACATTTCAAATCGTGCATAAAATTGGAAAGTGTTGTGACTTCTGATTTCCAACTTTTTTTGTTTTAATACCTTAAAATTCTTCTACTTGTTTATGCATAATAATATGCTAAGCCCTGCGTTCAATTGACCCCTGTTTCGAACAATAAAATCTATATCGACAAGTAAAGCGTAGAGGTTTGACCCTTTTCACTTTGATTGCAGAGGTCACGTAAAGGTCCCTCTGACCCACCTGGGATTCGAAGGTAAATTACAAGATTTTAAAGTAACGTCAATGTTGTTCCTAAAGAGATTATAACAGCTTCAATGGAGTATTATTGTAATAATAATTTAATAGTTATTATGTATATAGTAAGCTACCTTTCAACTCCGTAGGCATCATAGCCCAAAACCCCTTTTGAAATTTTCGAACACAAATCACCCATACACTAAAAGAAACAGACATTTTTAATTTATATAAATTTTACTTAATAATTTTAAATGTTTAATATCATAATGACAACGTTTAGTGCTACATTTTTTATTCCCATTGATTTTACAAAAGAATCTTTAATACAGTCTGTCTTCCTGTTTTAGTTTAAATTATTTTACCCAATTTTACCGACAAAGGTGCCTCTATCATAGAGCCAAAAGTTTTACAATAAATATCACACGTGTACGTTCGAATGGGATGTAGAATATTCCGGAAATCTCATTTATAGTATAACGCGGGTCAGTGACCACAATCCCTATAGCTCTGGCCGTTCTAATCCCTCTACCCGCCATTACCTTCGATTATGCTGGAATCCCCGAAGCACTTTGCGTATAGGACGATTATGAACATTATAATGGGAAAACATATCGTCCTTTTCGTTAAGTATTTATCCATATGTATGTACTTCCTTTAATGAATGAATAATTTCAATTAGGGCATAGGTTTAAGGAAGACAATCTAGTCTTAATATAATTTAGTGCTTAAGTATTGTTTATAATGATTGTTTTCTGTGCTATGCCTTTCTTTTTAATAAAAAAAAAATATCTGTGCTACGCCTTCCGTTAAATAAAAAAATATTGTCTTAGTCGATTTTCGGCTACGGATTCCAATGTTAACGGAGATCAGCCAGATACGCAGGAGATATTATAGTGCATGGGTATGCGTAATATACAGGTACACACTGTTCCTTCACTCCCATAGTCCGGTAAAACCAGAAATTAGCATGACCAACGGCTTTACGAGATTTATACTTCACTTTTGTGATACTAATAGTGGAACTTAACAAAAACTATATATACTAAGTCGTTTGCTAAGTCGAAATCTAGTTTGCGACAAGACAGCGTGGTTCAGGCATAAAACTGAACACGGCATACGGAGTCGACAATTTATTTACAATAATTATGTAAGTTGTGTAATATATAATAAAATCTAAGATAGTTCCTGTCTCTACATTAAATATTCTCGGAAAATATAACTGAAGACACACGTAATAAATCCAAATTCTAATGTATATATTTTGTAGTAGGTGGTAAACAGAGAGCAGATTTAAAATATTATAAGTTTTAATTATAATACAATGACAAACGCTTTATCATTCTATGCCACCACACAAAAATTATGCACCGCTAAAAATGAAATATTTGCCATCAATATTCAACCCGAAAATAGGTTAAGTTAAAAGCCTGTGCCAAATAGCGAGCTATTTATGCAAGATTAGTATGGCCCGGATAGCTCAGTCGGTAGAGCATTGGACTTTTAATCCAAGGGTCCAGGGTTCAAGTCCCTGTCCGGGCGGCTTTTACATTTTGGATTCATTATTACACACTTCTTAACTCAGTAAATACAGGCCTTAACAAGGTGAAAGTCCCATAGCCCGGATAGCTCAGTCAGTAAAGCATTGGACTTTCAATCCAAGGTTCCAGGGTTAAAGTCCTTATTTGGACTATATTTTGTTATATTTTATTTAAGTTTACGCATAACACGAAAAGCTGATTTTTTTTATTATATCTGTGCAGCAATCATAAATAAATTGTAAAGTTTACTTTGTAATTGAATGTACTTCAAATCTAGTAAAATTATTAAACACACAACCGGCTTGCTGACCCAAAAATTATAAACGTCAATTTAAATTATTTAAACATACTATTCACCTAAAATCAGCTTTAACTAAATACACATTAGTGAAATAACAAATTATTTCAGTAAATGTACGATAGCATTTAAGGCCCGCAGTTTCACTTATTTATCGATAAAATAAACTATTTTATTTTTATTCAAGGACTGAGGCCTTCTCAGTAGTAGACGGCGCCCGAGCCTAGCAGTGGGAACTGATATAATACAGGGCTGATATTATTATTATTTATTTGTACAAGTAACTATTATGCTTATTGATATTATTACACTCAAAACCTATGTGTAGATATATTTTCAATACGTGCTTTTAATAAGTAGTGACACTAAGGGCTGTAATAATAAACGAATCATACTTTTGAGAAGGGTCTTAAGTAGATATTTAAAGTATTCGGTAAGTAATTCGATAAATAGAACTTGAGCTGTCACTTGAGCGCGTATTGCCCATTGAGTGCGCGCTGTTCGATAAATAAAAGCTGTCTCAATCAGAGACTTAAGATATCATTTGAGGTGGTGTTGTCTGTTTATTAAGTAGCGGCGATCTTAACATACTGATTTTAATTTGACAGCGACTCAGAAAAAATTAAGTCACTTCTATTAATAAGTTCTAAACTTTATACGTGTTATTGTATCAACAGCGTAAACTTCTGTCCACAAAATTATCTACTCAGAATCAAAATTTACACATAAAATAAAAGCCATGAAATTTACGAACCATTAATAAGTTCCTATACGTATGTAGTTTTCGCAATAATTAAATAAAACTTAATGTTACTCTTTTAAATACCAGTAAGATAGACATTTAATCTTAAAACTCGCCTCCCTTTCAAAGTAATATTCCTTATACAAACGCACAAACATTTGTATTGAGTTATTAAATGCATAAACAATTTTGCCGCTTCGAAAGCAGTTTCGTGTTTATTAAACAGCCGAAAACTCTTCATTCGCAGTTTTTAACGAGGATGTCTATGTTGACATAAGGTTTGAAATACCTCGCACAGTTTTATCGTGGAAGGGGTAAGTAGAGAAGCAAATAGTGCCATCATAATTCTCCAAAGTTATGTGCCCGAATAATGTTGGAAACAAGCCCGTCGGTATATTAGGCACTTATAATATTAAAATAGATGAATTTTGGTACTTGACTTAGAAATCGAACTCACAAACTTCCAGTCTACAGCTCAAGTACTCTGTTACTGAGCCATTGGGCAATTTAAAATGAGCGTATAAATCTCGTGCTTAGCGTGAGTACTGCAGTTAAGGTAAGTTATAACTTTTGATATTGGATTTTCTGTTACCAGGAAGGTCTACGTTACTTATAATTTATAAGTAAGATCTGAGAATACAAGACTTTACATAAATATACGAAGTACCTAGAGGAGAGGAAAAATAATAATACTCGAAAAAATGGCTCTTTGTTTTGTAGCATAGTCCAGAAAGAGCTGGAATATTTCCTGCGACTTTCGATGTGTTACACTAGGCAGAAGTTGTTGAGGTTGCATAGGCAAATACCAAGCCTCTTTATAATGTACTGTAAACTGGCAGCATAATGGTATCTGAATTGTTGTATTTGGAATTAATAATGTACTGTTACTAAGCGCTGTGTGCTAACTTCTTACGGTTGTCTTCTAACGTGTAATATATTAGAAAAATATAAGTTCTTGTTCCACGGAAAACCTTGTTTACTTTCATGCTTACTCTGCAAGGGCGTCTCTGAGCCCAAGAGAAGTAACACCAGCTGCTATGCCCTTCAAACCGGAACACAACAGATTATCAGGGGGGGGGGGGAGTCGTTACAACCCGATTCCTACCGGCTTCCCTTTTAGGTTTATTTATGTTTGACTTAGTTTTTGGTTTCTTTTAAATCGACCGCGATATGTTATCTAAGGCCATTTTTTGCCTTGGATTACCTTTTGCCTTTCGCCACTAATGACTACACACTGCTGCTTGGCGGTAGAAATAGACATTGCGGTGGTATCTACCCAAGCGGATTCTCACATATGAGAGACCTACCACCAATAAACTTACATTTGCGGGCACACCATCTCGCCGAGTGTTTCGCAGTTAGTCGAAGCGACACGGCGAGCGTTAACGAGTCGCGATCGCAGTTGCAGCAATTTATTGTTTTGTTTATTCAGTTTCGGAGTCCGCTTCGAATTTTCACGCTAACTACTATTTGCTGTTTCGACATTTTGGTGAGATTTTGATTTAGTTATTTACTTTCAGGTATTCACTGTATTTTTAGCGAAATTCAAGAGGCCTATGACGAGGTGAAGACGTATCTAAAATAATATATAATAAACATATATACATATACATACTTTACATACATATATACGTAACTCTTTATTGTACGTACATACATGAAACACAAATGATACAAAACAAATATTATTCTTAAATAATAAATGAATATAGACATGTATGTTTTAAGAAATGTATGTACAAGAAGTAAATACAAAGACTTATTTATATATTTAATTATACACTACGGCTTGTTGGAATGCTGTTTATTAGTAATTAATTTGTCGTATGGTGTACAATTTATAAAGTTTTCATCATTGTGTCGTATTGCAATGTATTTGCAAATTATTTACAAGCGAAAATAAACCATCAATAGCTTTCTTGAGTTCCATTTCTCTATCAATCTAGTAAGACAACTAACACTACCTATAATCAGATACAGTAGTCTTATATCATGCATAAAAACATAGATTAACATCATATGAAGTGCCATGAACATGAATAAAAGAGAGAGGCAAAAGGCATTCATTACCAAAGGTATTCATATCTTCAATATGAAAAATATTACCGATAATCCTTGGTAGAGATGCAGGTAAAGTTCAAAGTTGATTTAGCGCGGTTAGCGCCGGTTCGTGTTCGGATTTTAAATCGTTAGTGGGGATTATGTTTTTTTTTTCTCTCGTGTGCCAGTTTTTAAATTGGAATCGGGGATTTGTTACTTAGATGTTTATGTTATATGACGTTTCTATGGATATTTATGTATGTAGATTAATTAATTTTGTATAATGGGTTTTGGATCTGAAAAATATCCATTTATGGGCTGACAGTCGCTATTTATTGCACTCTATTAGTGTTTTATTATTTAGAAATAATCATTGACGTATATTCTATAGACACGAACGTCCATATAAACTATTTGTTCAAAATCTGAACTAAAATGGCAACCAAAACGTCACTGTTATAACCTATTTATTTACAACAAATCATTTTACTTATTTGACTAATATTTTTTATTCACGTCCAGGTTTACACTTAGAATCGAATTCTTATATTATGGGCATCAATCCGTATATAACCACACGCTGTCAATGTAGAAATCATACAAAAGTCAGGTGTACGGATTGCAGTACAATTGAGTCGAATACAATGAGTGTACGGAAAGCCAAATCTAGTACGTAGTACATATGTATCGATGGAAACAATAATATTGTATTTTTATTTATTTATTTATTGCATTTCATACAAAACATGTAAAGGCAGACTTAATGCCAGAGGCATTCTCTACCAGTCAACCTGAGGTGGTGTAGAGATAGAACATTGTAGGTGCACGTCAAACAATTTCAATGTAATGCTAGAAAATAATTAAAATACATTTGTAACAAAAATATAAGCAAAATAAATCAAACTCAAACTTATCTCTATAACCAGGTCCTAAGCCTCGAGGCCGGTAAGTCCACAATCACATTTGGGATTCCAGAGTCCAGTCCGCAGCCGCGCACGGTCTCGGTGAGCAAATTGGGTATTTTGATATTATAAGATACTGATGTAATGTGTTGGCTGATTATATTTAGCATCTGTCTATTTGGAAGGATATTATTGAATACAAGTTTATATGTACTATTGATTTGTAAAAAATATGGAATGTTTTAACTGTAGGTAACGCAGTCTCTATAAGAAAAAAAAAGATTCAGTTCATACTATAAAAAGATGTTTTTGTAAAGAGTTGTTAAGCACTAAACTTATTATTTACTAGTTATTTCATTCTGAAAATATAAAGAACACAATATAAAATAACTTCAAATAAAATTTACGTTTTCAGATGGAAATTACGGCTAAATGTAAAGTAACTTTATATTCCAATTTTATATTGATAGCAAAATCATTACATTACAAATATACATCATCATCGGGTACGAGAAGACTACAGCTGTACAAATACCTCCTTTAAAAAATTCCAGATCAACCTGATAGAAATGTTGGCTTAAACTAAAAACGAAACAAAATACTATTATCGCCCGAACAGGGACTTGAACCCTGGACCCTTGGATTAAAAGTCCAATGCTCTACCGACTGAGCTATCCGGGCTACATGTATTTAATACAAATTAGTGCTATAAAAATGGTTTCTTTCGTGTTGCCAACATAAAATAATTTATTTCAAATTGTCACCAGTAATAAGTATAATATTTTTAAATACCAACATTTAGGAAATTAAGCTAATCTGTTTAATGTTTTTTTAGTTTGTACTTTATTGAAAATATTGTGCCGTATTGAGGTATAATAATTAATAAACGTATTTACTTTTTGTTATAATAATACTTTAAGAAATATTGTATATAAAATATTATTTGTGATAACCTTTTAAAATAGATAACAATAGGTTTGTAAATGTACCATCTTTTTACCCTGTTTTATCCTTTCACTCATATTGTATTATGTGCATGCTGTGACGACTCGTAATTGAAACAACATTTAGCTTCTTTTTAACCGACTTCAAAAAAGGAGGAGGTTCTCAATTCAACTGTATGTTTTTTTTGTGTGTTTGTTACGCGATTACTCCGCTATTTGTAGACCGATATAATAATAATATCAGCCCTGTATTATATACTTACCCACTGCTGAGCACGGGCCTCCTCTACTACTGAGAGGGATTAGGCCTTAGTTCACCATGCTGGCCTAGTGCGGATTGGTAGACTTCACACACCCTCGAAATTTCTATACAGAATTTCTCAGATGTGCAGGTTTCCTCACGATGTTTTCCTTCACCGTTAAAGCGAACGATAAATTCACAAAGAATACACACATGATTATTTAGAAAAGTCAGAGGTGTGTGCCCTTGGGATTTGAACCTGCGGACATTCGTCTCGGCAGTCCGTTCCACACCCAACTAGGCTATCGTCGCTAAGACCAATACTCAAACCGTTTGTAGACCGATATTGAAAATTATTTTTTTCTTCGAATGCGAATACATACAGCTCTCACAAGGTTGTCATGAATTTTACATAGTATACTCGTAGTTCTACGTCGTATCTAACTATCAACTCTATGGTAGAGTACGAGTTCATCTTATTTATTTATCTCTTGTATCTCACCACTAGCAGATGTATATACGATTGTATTCTGACTTGAAAGATGTAGTCAATGTAATAATTAGGTAGCATGCCTTACGTTTTAAGATAACCAGCGCAACTTGTGTTATGCTGATCTTTGTTATTCAAAGTTCTTGATATAGACTAACTTCCCTTATGGCCCTCATTACAAGGGTGCAACTTTCCGCTTGTGTTTTTATTGTGATATCATATTCTTATTATTTCTTAGTGCACTCGCACAACACCATGAATAATTATTAAGTCCCCTAACCCGGCGAAACCTCCGCTAAAATAAGTGGAGCGTGTTATTATGCGCTTTATATATAGCCAGGGCTTTTTCGTAGGGCCACGTAGGGGTAGTGTCCCCAAAGGAAATTTCGAACATATCAAAAAGATTGCTATTAAAAAGTACAAGTAGCCAGGGCTTTTTTGTAGGGGCACGCGGGACCAGTGCCCAAAGAAAATTTCTAAAAATCGAAAAGATTGCTATTAATAAGTACAAGGTCATTATGTGTAGCTTTGTATATAGCCAAGGCTTTTTTGTAGGGGCTCGCGGGGGCATTGTCCCTAAAGAAAATTTCGAAATTATCGAAAAAATTGCTATTTAAAAGTACAGGAGGGGGGAGGAGTACAAAAATTATGGACTTACGACTTGAGAACCTATTAATATTTGTACAAGTAATATTTGAAATTATGTAAATCTTTACGCATTTTGCATATTATCTTTAACAAGGAAACCTTTTCCCTCGTAACGAAGCACTCAGCGCGTATTTTACATGGCAGGTGTCAGTTAAAAGTGCCAGAGAGTGTATGTCACCACGCCCTTGATGACAGTGTCAATTGGCGTATTTCTACGTTTTGTATTTTATAGAAATACGCAGAAATAGGAATATAAATTATGGTAAGGAGTGTGTAGCCCGGATAGCTCAGTCGGTAGAGCATTGGACTTTTAATCCAAGGGTCCAGGGTTCAAGTCCCTGTCCGGGCCGTGTACATTTTGGATTTATTACTACAAACGTACCTATTACTTCGCAAATGACCTTAAAAAATAAAAATTAAAAACTTCATTTATCACGTAGGCGAACAAAGTTGCACTTATGATACGTCAAAACAATGTATAGGAATAATTATTATTATTTCTAAGTAATAATTAAAATTACTTATATAATTATGGACATTTTATATTAGGGGTAACATTTATAAGGAATCATATTTCCTTGCTAATGGAACTAGGGTCCTACAGCCCGAATAGCTCTGTCGGTAGAGCATTCGACTTTTAATCCAAAAGTCCAAGTCAAGTCCCTATTACGCACATTTTGTATCACCTACACATATTTAAATCTGCGCCTGTTCCACGAAATTTAATCAAAAGGTATCTATTTCCTCTTTAATTCAGATTTCACTTCTTCTCTATCTAGACTTACGTCAGAAATGCCGTTAGTGAGGAGAATTGTTTTTACTCATAACATTTTCAGATCATTTCTCAAACAAGTTCGCCCTCGATATGGATTCTTTGTTTTCACGCCAAACAACATCCCCAGTAAGATGTGTAAGTTCATCTTGGTGTTTTAATTGTTGTGATTAATTTTAGAAATTAAAACATAATAATATATAAGCACTTCTAAAATTATAAGTTAACGGCTAGAATTTAGCAGGGAAGAGATGTCACGGAAAAAAATATGCAATTATTTTTAGTAAGTAAATTGTTGGGTGAAATTATGTGTTTGTAAAGTCATCTAAAGCTGTGATAATAAAATTAAAATCTTGCGATGACTTTACCAAAACTTTAGTCGCCCGGACAGGGACTTGAACCCTGGACCCTTGGATTAAAAGTCCAATGCTCTACTGACTGAGTTATCCGGGCTATGTTATTTTATTCCAGTTAATAGGCTTACTTAATAAGTTATAAACAAATATAATTTTGTAGTAGTAAGTTCAAAATATAACCCGCCCGGACAGGGACTTGAACCCTGGACCCTTGGATTAAAAGTCCAATGCTCTACCGACTGAGCTATCCGGGCTATGAGAACTTTCCCAAAAATATGTGTATAATCTTGATTCTAAGGTGGCTGTTTTTATAATAAGTGCCTTCGCCTGCAATCAGTAACATTCATCCCATAGAAAATAATTTTAAAAAGGAACAAGCCTCTTGAAGTTCTTTAACATCTTTGAAACAGTAAGATAAATGTTTAAATCATCAGATACTATATATTTATACAGTCAATTTATTTACATATTTAATAAAATTCTTCATAAATAACATTATGTTAAAATTAAGTTGAACATTCCACAAATTTGACTATTGACTAAATTAATCATTGAACTCTATAATATATTTTAAATAACGTAACTTAATTAATTATTAAACTCTATAATATATTTTAAATAACGTTCGTCAGCGTTCTAAATTTAAAATACGTCGGCCATATTGAAATCTTTAATAATGGCTACCAATCCACAACAAAAGTTTGCAAGCCATAAGATATTAGTAACGTCCATTAATCTCCCCTTTTGCGTAAAATAAAATTGTTTGAGGCAAATGAGAGAGGCTTAAGTGCCTAAATAAAGTCATTTACCATTAAACAAAAGCCGAGAAGAAACACAAATCCCGACGCTATAAATCTTCTCAAAATAAGAGAGTTAAAAAAGAATACAGTTGTGCTGCGGATTTGGTGTTTTGTGTTTGTATTTTTTAACATGTCAACATTGTAGAAGATTCTCTTTATAGATGATTTTAACCGACTTCAAAAAAAGGAGGAGGTTATCAATTCGACATGTTTTTTTTTTTTTTTTGTGTGTTTGTTACCTCAGAACTCGCTTGTTTATGAACCGATTTGGAAAATTCTTTTTTTATTCGAAAGAATTTCTCTCCAGATTGGTCCCATAAAATTTTTTTCAACATCGCTTCGGTAGTTTGGTTTTAAAATTTAAAAAACTAGAATAATTATGTCGTCCAAGAAAACGAAATCGCGAATTTAGCTTTCCTGTGACGTATTTAGTTATGTTTTTGCATTGAGTTTGGTTGACTGTACTTCTCACATACTATTACCTATAACATAACACCTTTTCCCCGTGTCAGCGGTAGGCAGAGGCGTAACATTTCATCGCGATAGTTGTACTATGTGTGAAACATATCAGTAGTGTTTTTGGGTTGGGTTTAATTGACTCTACTTCTTACATACATACATATATGTATATAGCATCACACCTTTTCCCCTTTTTAGGGGTAGGCTGAGATGTAACACTACAGCGCGATAGTTATAGTATGATCGAAATATATCAGTTGTGTTTTTGCGTTAGGTTTGCTTGAATCTACTTCTTACACACATATATATAGCATCACACCTTTTCCCCTTTTCAGGGGTAGGCAGAGGTGTAACATTTCAGCGCGATAGTCGTACTGCGTGCGAAACACATTAGTTGTGTTTATGTGTAGGGGTTTAGTGAACTCTACTTCTTACATACATGCATATATATAGCATCACACCTTTTCCCCTTTTCAGTGGTAGGCAGAGGTGTAACATTTCAGCGCGATAGTCGTACTGTGAGCCAAATAATATCAGTTGTGTTTTTGCGTTAGGTTTGCTTGAATCTATTTCTTACATACATATATATAGCATCACACCTTTTCCCCTTTTCAGTGGTACTCAGAGGTGTAACTCCTCAGCGCGATAGTCGTATCGTGAGCGAAACACAACTATGCCATTGAGACGGTCTATTTTTTATTTATTACTAACACAAAAAAGCAAAAAATTAAAATAATTTTAACAAAAAATTAAACCGCCTTCAAAAACCACTCAAAACCAAAAAATAATTTCACATAACAATTATATATTGGATACCAATTTTGGAGTCGATGCCTAATTAAAATTGCTAGTTAAGCTAGATAAATACATTAACGAATATACGAAAACAATGTGCTGCCAGCGTAAAAAGTCAGCAAGTCAGATCGTCACCGGAGATGAACGCACCGCCGCATCACAGCAAATGGAAGCTATTAAGGAAATATTTAAATTTGTGAACTGTATACTACCCAAATTCTTCCCCTGTTACATATAGCTGGTCAAATGTGGGTGTATTACACTCCCTGCCTCGAAAAAAGAGGAAATAAAAAGATGAAACACATGTGCTTGGTATTACACCTTTCACTGTGTATGTTTGTTAGTAGTATACGCAAACCTACTCCTTTTAATTGATTTGAAAGAAATTTAGCTCATAGATGGACTATGCAAGAAATATAGCTAACTAGCAATTTTAATTAGGCACCGACTCCAAAATTGGTATCCAATATATACTTGTTATGTGAAATTAAT
Source organism: Manduca sexta (assembly GCF_014839805.1). Lineage (NCBI taxonomy): Eukaryota > Metazoa > Arthropoda > Insecta > Lepidoptera > Sphingidae > Manduca > Manduca sexta. Next base: position 15,805,257 of record NC_051139.1, read on the forward strand.
TTTTGGTTTTGAGTGGTTTTTGAAGGCGGTTTAATTTTTAGATAAAATTATTTTTTTTAAATTTCGAAATCCCTAAACCATGTTCTCAAATAATTTTAATAGACAAATATTTTTGTTCGTAAACATAATCAATACCAAAAAACATCAAAGTTCGCCTTTTATGTGAATTAATGAATGAAATGTATTGTTTTTAATTTGATTTGCTCACGACTTAACTCGTATGATACCAGCTGTGCTATTCTGTAAGGGCTCGCTTCTGAATTCACAATCAAATAGCGCCAGAATGTGAGAATGTGTTGTAGTGGTGAAGCAAACAGCACCTACTAACCGATCAGGGAGATATGACGCATATCACGCGAATTGGTATTCTGTAAACAAAGATTTCGATAATTTGGGATTGTCGCACAATCAATTATATCTGTGATTTTACAAAATTACTTAACTGTTGTTAAAATCATATCTGAATAGGGTATTATAATAATTATTCCAAATAAAATAAATATCATTATAAGTTCTTAAAAGAGATTTTTTTATCATATTACTAGTTTCAGAGTTTATCCCCGAAAAACAAAGTTAACTATTTTACTAGTGGTTTTGCTTTTGAATCCGATCGCATTAAAATCCGTCGCGGGAACAGAAAATAAAATGGTATTAATTGAAATAAACGCATTCAGACAAAGGCTTAAATTTTATATTGTATTATAAAATATTGTTGTGGATTAGAACTTTTGTGTTAAATATTTTTATTTTCCAAAAAAATATTCTTCGTGAGTTACTACGTTTTAGGATTAAAAGTTGATCTAGCTCGGTCTCTCTGGAATAAAGTTATACGAAAAGTTTTAGATTGTAAGTCGCGTTCCATTCTTAATAAAGCGCCATCTTGCGGTACATGGATGACCTACTTTTATTCAGCGGGAAATTGGGTCGACGACCGACTTTTTTAATTCCACTGAGAATTTCACGCGGACATGTCCACGGGGGAGAGTAGTTGGATTTTATCTTGCGGCGACAAAGTATTTCACCGATAAAAATTAAAGAAAACTTGAAATACAAGTGCCTTAAGTTAATATCAAGTAGTCATTCACGTCGTTTCTTCTAAAGCAGCGTTAACCTTAGCCGAATTATTTACTTGGTTGCACTTTAATAAAAAGTGTTGAAAGTAAATTTCGTTAATAAATTATAATGAAAGAGTGAGAAAATTAAACCCGCTAGTTGAATTTTTAAAAGTTAATACCTCAAGTAAGTCAATTTAAGTTTTTCTAATCGATATAGTGAAGATGGATCTACGGAAGCGAAAGGATGGATGCGAACTTTATATCTTGAGATTAAAAGGTTTTTTAGTGCTCGATAAAATAAATCTATTTTCCTTAAGATAATAAATACTAATATTCTAGCGAGAAAAAGTTTGTGAGTTTGTAGGTTTGTAGGAACTAGTTTTTGAAACTAGTGTACCAATTTTGTATTTTTTTCACTACTGAGTTATGTCAGTAGTAATATTATTGACTAAAGCTATATAGATTTTTGACTTTTGACTCTGGGAAAATATTTATTATCCCGGCAAAACTTTTTCACGTGGGCCGGGCCACGGTCAAAAGCTTGTAATTGATTGATATTCCAAATATACGTGAATATCGTTGCGTTCTTAGTAGGCTATTAGAATTATGTCCCTCGTAATTCATGGGTCAAGTGGCATTGCTATTGTTTATGGATAGTCTTGACGTTTGCCGTAGAATGATGCACTAGTTAATCATGGTTCCAATGGCATTGCTATTGTTCATGAGTAGTCTTGATACTTGCCGTCAGATATAGCTTAACTAGGAAGTAAAAAACCTGCTGTAGTGGCCCAACTCGTGCTTTTTCGTTTTAAAGTTAACATTGTCAGCTCAAGAAATCAGGTCCATACTTTATTCACAGCACGATGAGGTTTTTTATTTTTCTGGTCAGCTTAAAATTTGCTCCTCGCTTCATACATTGTATGCTTAAGCCGATATTTAATTTACTTCGTAAGACGCCTATATAATATAAACTTTGAATTACAAAGCACCGTTATCGCAGCATGAATTTGTTCCCAACATGACGTCATCAAGTTCAAGGTGATGACTATGATGGAGTGGTGTCATCGTTTGACGACACGCGATATTACACAGGAATTGATTGATAGTAGGATGTGAATAGTGCTCTAAGGAAAGGAGCGTTGGATGGGATATGAAGAGACACCTCTTACAATTTATAAATTAGGTTAGGGATTTTGGGAGATATTTGATAGGGATAAGATCGGCTATTCTTGCACTATGTACGGACACACACTTGCGCAGCTATATAAGTGCACATACGTAGTTGTGCAGGAACGCTGTGTCACACTAAGCTTCCCATATAAAACACAGACACCAACAAAAACCTTACACACTATCTTACTGAATATAAGGCTTGATTCTTCCTAAATCTACTAGAGGGCTCTTTTTTAAATGAATTAACATGAAGAAGTTTCGTAAGATATTATAAAAAAACAAGAGAACTTAGGTTCACAAAACATTTCAAACATTCTTTTCTAGCAATCGTACGTTTTTCATACATAAAACATACATAACATCACGCATTTTATCCCCGAAGGGGTATGCAGAGGCGCAACTAGGGCACCCACTTTTCGCCAAGTATGTTCCGTCCCATGATGTGATAGGGGGAGAGCCTATCGCCATATCGGGCACAAATTCCAGACTCCGGGCTGATACTGAGCAGAAAAACTCAAATATCACTTTGCCCGACCCGGGATTCGAACCCAGGACCTCGGAGCGCTATTGTACCGGACGTGCAATACAACTACGCCACCGAGGCAGTCATTACGTTTACAGTCAGTCGGTATGTTTTTCATTAGGTAATTTATTTCTTTTTTCTGTAAAATCCTCACCTGTTACAAAGCTAAATCTTGTAGAAAATAAAATATGTTTACGCATACATCCAGTCTACAGCGGTTATAAATTTTAACGTCACCCGTAAAGTCGTCCGCTATTTTTATGGGTTTAGATTTAAGGTCATTGGCTGTCTCGTATAGTGTGTGATGCGGGACTTTTGTATAAAATCTTGTTTAGACATAAAAGTCATGTGCATGGTACTTTTTGAGAAATTTGATAATAAAATGTTCAATCAAGAAGAGGGGTTCTCAATACAATACTTCAAGTCTGATTTGTTTTGTTATCGAAAACATATTAAGGCAAGATTTAATTGATCAAGTTGGGACTAGAATTGAACAGTAGCTCAAGTATTAATTTAATGCTACCAGAACAAACAAGCATTACATTATCAAATTTCTCATTTATTCTAAGTCGCATAAAAAGAGTTAAGGGCCGCTTTCGGTTCGTTTGAAAGCGTGATATCAACTAGCATCTTAGCATCTTAAGATCGATGCTATTTAATAAAAAGATAAAAACATATAAATAATATCTTAAGTCACAAAATGTAATGGATTTTGATAGTTGAATTTCGGTCATCGGACTTCGCCGACTGAGTTTCAACAACCACTTAAGCTACAGCTCAAGTTTTGTTAAATAAATAGTTCATTACCTTTTTTAATTGCTTTGAATGACGAGACGAAATTGCCGTTCACCTGATGGTAAGCGATATAACCGCCTTTAAATAGTAGAAACACCATCCAAAACTTGAATTACAGGGATTCTGAGACATGAAATGTTAAGACTTATTATGTCCAGTAGTTATGCTAGCTACTATGTCCTTCAAACTAGAACACAACAGTGACTACACACAGCTGCTTGGCGGCAGAAACACACTGCGGTGGTAGTACCTACTCAGGCGAACTCTTACATATAAGAGACCTACCATAATAAATCCTTAAATATCTACTTAAGATCTATCTACTTAAAATACTTGCTTAAGTCTATATAATATCCACAGTATTTGGTTATTACATACTGGCATTATTTCTGTAATCAATCATTGCTGAGAAAGTTTACAGCGGAAGAAATTCTTTAACTGCAAGAAAATTATGTTTACCTCATGAAAAATATTTTAAGTTTGAAAGATATTGATGGCTTTAAGTTTGTATAGAGAGTGAAAATGTAGTTGAGTAGTGTATTTTTGATATGAACTAGATTATACGTATACAATTTCTTTGTAAATAGGTTTTGAAATACTTATTTAAATTTTACATTTTTTACGTCTCTAGATTTCTAGATTTTGCTTAGTGGTTATTGCCTAGGTTTTTTTATAGCGATGACCACCTGATGGTCGTGGCTACGGATCATAAACAGTCATGTAGCAGAAGAGTGGTAGATACACCCCGCCTTGAAATGAAATATAGATAAGGAAAAGAAAGTGATGGTGAACCTACACGTATTCACGCTACAAAAATAAAGAATTAATTTAAGTATAACTTCATGTTGGTTTTTAATGAGACAGTTGTAGTAAGTACCTTCTTGTCCTTACGTAGTTCCAACACATCAAAAAGTGCTATAATTCTTAATGAATATATAAACTGATTAAAAATACCTACCATACACGCTAAGTAGATATCAAACTAGTTATGATTTTTTCACCAAAACAAAATGATAGAGTTCACAGATTAGTAAATACAAATAATATTTTAATTTAATATACTTTCTATTTTGCATACATTTATTTTATTTGAAACTCTTCGAATTTTAACAACATACATGGATTTCATAAAAAAAAATGTTGAATCTAAATTCCCTAAACAATTTTAACGTGCCTAATCAACAAAATTCCTGTCATAGATTTCCGTTTATCAAAAATATTACAAACTTACACCCCATCAATCCATAGATATTGAAAATGGGCTGCGTGTCAGTTAAACGTCAAACGGATTCCTGTTCGCGTACAACGCCATTTAATCCTTTGTAGTGAATGTGTGACAAGTTAATAGAACGCGGCATGTGGAGTATTCAATTAAATGTTAGCTTTAGGCCTGTAGAATCGATATCTAAAATCGATTGTAGGGTTGTCGATTTTAAATCGATATAAAATTTATACTTCTTTTATTTATGGCTATAAGCACTGGGTTCCTATGCTCCGCCAACGTCATCAAAGTTAGGGAAACGTATGTTTACAAAAATAGCAGTTATTTATTAATTTAGTTAAGGTAGACATAATATATAAAGTATAAATCTGAAATAAAACAATTATAGTTGTATGGTATTTTGTACAACAAAGTAGGTTATAGCTTAATAAAGAACAATATTAAATAGGAGTAGATAAGAAATACTAGGTAAAAGACGAATGTTAAGGGAAACGAGCCGATTTATGAAAGAAAAACGATCATGAGTGGAAACCTACGTCAAGAGCGGTCTCATATATTTATGGAAGGCAGAGGCAAGGAGAACCATCTCTATGTATGGAAAAGTGTCCGTCTAAGAGCGACAAATTAATTGCGCCAAGGTAGCAAATAGTTCCGCCCTGTGGAATGGGGACGTTTGGAGAATTCCACCACGGTATCCCCTGCCTGTCGTAAGGGGCGACTAATAGGGGCCATGATGGGGTCGTCGGCGGGCAGCAGGAGGCTGTCCTAGTGCGTTTTATGCGTCTTTGCATACCTTGGTTGACCTCCGGGATGGACGGCAGTGTGCAGTAGGCCTCATGATCGGAGCGCGGGGGCTTCTGAGCCCCAAATAAGAGGCGGGCCGCTAGGCGGTACCATGCAGGGGCGGCTGCGGACGAAGACTTAGACACTCTACGTCTGAGGAAGTCCGCAACCGTCTCTAACGCGCCGAAGACGGCCGCTGCGGGGTTTTAGTTGGTATGCCGTGCGTTGTATATAAGTAAAAAGTTATTAGATAAGGATAATGAATTAATCTTACAGGAGTTTTATAGATTATATTTACAAAATTATCAATTACTACGCAAAATAGTTGAAGTTTGATATACTGCAGTTTCATTAGCCACACTAATCACCAGAGATATTAAATTGTTCAAATGAGCAAACTTCACTTCGTTTACAACTGCTAACTTCATATTATACCCTCTTGCTACGGTAGCGCTATTGTGGTGTGTTGTTGCCTTGCCTCTACCATACGTATAGAGCATTAGTAAAAATACAATTAATTACAATTTGTCAAAATTATTTTAGTATCAATGAAAACACAATTTTTTTTTATAATTTTCTTCACGAAAATCGTTTTATCAATCTTATTAAAAGGTATTTCAGTTCAAAATGGGTTTTTGGATGAATTCGTGCACCAGTAATCGGCGCAGACACGAATGCAGCGTGTTCGTGATATATCATCGTAGTTTTCGTGGCTAAATGTAATTTGTGCTGCCTTTCTATTAACGCTGCGCTCGGACGCGCGCGTGTTTGCAGTTATTGGCGGAAGTTTGTATACATTTTTATTGGTTTGAAGTAAATTGGAGTACAGGAAAAGGAAAAGGATTTTCTATATGTGGTAATCTAATTTAGACGCAGTTAGGGTTCTTGGAACGAGCCACTCCATGTTCTATCGTTATTAAAAAGTCTAGGAAGTAAGACGTTAATGCCTTATTATGTGACGAAGCTGCATTGTGTAAATATAAATTGTAAGTATATAATCATTTGAAGAGCAGTGAAGCCAGTGTAATTACTATACTTTATAAGATTACACAATTTAAAACTCAAGGTGATAAGCGCAGTACAATATACAGTACTTTATGATTCAAAGTTTTTGATTATATTCTTTCTTATTAAGGTTATGTAGCTTACCATTGGGCAAGCGGTTTGTTGTCATCGTCATTCAAACAAAAGTCGTGTTTGTAACCATTTATGGCATCATTAATATCTCCTAAAGATTCACTAGGTTCTTTAACACGTCATTATAAGATTTGCACATCAAATTAAACACTTACATCAAAATACATTAATCAAAAGAAACCAAGATTAAAATTAAAATTCTAAGAAATAAGGGCGATATAACGCAAATGCAAGGGAAAGGCGTAATGCGAAAGGAATTAATGAAAGGAGCCAGGAACCAGGCCAGATCAGTGTGGTAAAGAAAAAAAAGTTTACAAGAGTTTGTTAAATTAAATGCGGCGGGCGGCGATTAAACGTCAATGCGAGCCGGGCGCTGGGCCGGATTAAATGAAATCTCGCGGCTTACCACACCGCGCTTAAGAACTAAACCGTGGACCGCTAGGTTTAGTTTTTAGCTAGTTTACGAACCTCATTTTAAAGTCCTTTTTGAAATTAGAATGTTAATGTGGTACTTTATGATTGTTTATGGTGAATGAGATTTGAATTTAGAATCAGAATGTATCTAATACGAGGTGGCCATAGTGTTATTTCAGTCGGATCAGGAAAAAATAATGTTTTAAAGTTAATTTATTGCAATTATTTACATGACTTACTACAACATGGCGATGTGTTTTTTATTTTCCTGATCAAGACGTATTTCTAAATTTGGGACAAGTAGGTAAGTATGTCAAGGTAAAGTCTTACTTATTCTTATTTCTTTAATTTCAGTCATGCATAAAATTGTCTTTTTTTTTGCGCATGGGCTTTCTTTCCATTTCGGCTCTTACATCAAACTGAAATTAGACTTTATATGCTTCGAAATTATTATGGAGAACTCTGTTATGTCATTTTTTTTCACGTTCAAACGAAACATAATCAATTAACAATGAATACAACGCTACACGAAGGATCTAATTCAAAAACATGCACTTAAAAGTAGCAATATCGGCTAATTTTCTTCTATTTTAAATACTATTAAATATCCGTACCAATGTCTCGCCGTAATTGCAACATTCACTTCTATAATATCGGCTTGTGTTTTCTTTTTATGAAAAAGCTAATTTAATTCCTTCGCCATAATCGAGTTTGCTTCAAGGAAATTACTGTAAAAACGAGAAAATGGGGAAACTCCCCGTTATATTAAACTAGCTAAGCTCGCTGTCTCGCTTGAGGTTTTTACAGTTTCGATAAAAGCATCTTACTTTATCCATTCTTACCTTATGTTATATTACTAATATTATAAATGCGTTTTGTAATTGTTTGTATCTTTGTTAGAAGTAAACGCAGAAACAACTGAACGGAACGGAATGATATTTGACACTATTTAGTCTATGTCCTGGATTAATGAATAGGTAATCTTTATGCTTCGGGGGCGTAGTTGTATTGCATGCGTAGTTCGACAACGCTCTGAGGTCGAGGGTTCCAATCCCGGGTCGGGCAAAGTGATATTTGCGTTTTTCTGCTCAGCATCAGGCCGGAGTTTGTAATTTGTGTCCGATATGGCGATAGGCTCGCCCCCTATCACATCATGGGACGGAACATACTTGGCGAAAATTGGGTGCCCTGGTTGCGCCTCTGCATACCCCTTCGGGGATAAATGCGTGATGTTGTGTGTGTGTGTGTGTAACCTTTATGTAGGTAATTCGCTCCCATTGGAAATATATGACTTAAAAGTAAGATGAGATTATAATAGCTTGGAATATAGTTTAATATCCTTTGTCTGAACGTGTGAACAAATTGTAACATGCGAAAGTTGCCAAGCTGACGCCTGGAGTGCCGGGACGTCGCGTCGCGTCGCTGTCATTTCACTGGCAACTGCGGAAAATACATTATAACATATTTAAATAACTGGCGGAATATTCCAAGTCATTTTTGTGTAAAACTAATATGAATAGGCGTTTTTAATATATTATTTGCAGGCCGTTAGGTACATAAAAAGTGTGTATCTTGGTTGCAGCTTAGGTTACGTTTTTGGGGATGAAGGCGTGATATGTTCTTGCTTTGTTATTCTTAGTGACAAAGGTTGGTACTTCAACAGTTTTTATGGTACTGACGGTTAGATCAGAAACCTCACCTAGTGGTATCATCATGATTTTTTTCCAAATATAACCCATAACTTGGAATTTCTAAGCGCTATACACTGCGATTGTCACCCTGCAACAAAATACTTCCCGAGAATTCTTCTTTAAAAAACTCTAAATTTAAAAATAGAAAGCACACAGGAAATTACTAAAATAATAATTTAAGGTGGTAGCTCAAGGTCCATTTTCATACATTTTGTTTCGGCTTTAATCTGGGTAACTAAACAAGTATTGGCAAGTAAAGAATTTAAATTCACGTCTAGTTAGTGATTAGTTCTCGCAGTTGAAGAAAAATGTAAAAATAATTAATAATCATGGATATTTCTGCCTTTAAAATTTCGTCATATTAAATTTTAAAGGCCGAAATATCCATGATTATTAATTATTTTTACGTTTTTCTTCAACTGCGAGAACTAATCACTAACTAGACGTGAATTTAAATTCTTTACTTGCCAATACTTGTTTAGTTACCCAGATTAAAGCCGAAACAAAATGTATGAAAATGGACCTTGAGCTACCACCTTAAATAATAAAAAAAGTTATAGTCTACTTTTTATCCCGGAAAAATATATAACGGGACTTTTATCCCAAAAACTCCTCCACGCGGGCGAAATTGCGAGCAAAAGTTAGTTATTTATATTTCTATAAACATAATACGCTGTAAACATCATCATTTTCATTACAAAGTCGAAAATAGAGACAACCCAACTCCGGTTCATCAAAGAGCGTGGATTAACGATCGTCTACTAATGACTGTGGCCGCTGAATATTCAGCCGGTATATGACGCACAAATGTATGTTTGAACAGATTTGTAATGGCCCACCATTATTGTAAACTGGGTCGGATTTATTAAGTTGTTAGGGGTATCTGACCCCCTGTTTAAAGAGGCTATTAGAGCTATTTACTCGCCTGAGCACAAAGCTTATCGACTTAATTTATTACATATATATTTATTATTATCAAAGTACATATAATTTGTGTATATATTCCTGGGCTGTTGGTCGCTGTGGCAGTCACACAGCAGAATTGGCGTATTAAGGAAGCTAAGCAAACTAAATTTTTTTCAGAATAACCACTTATTTACTAGTAAATTATTGCATGTCAAAAACAATCAGAATAAAAAAGCGCACACAATTATGTAACAGTTGAACATTTGAATCATTCCAATTTCATAAATTTAAACAACATTGTCCTGCCGATCAATAGCGAGTGAAATTTTCTAAAAGGGAACCCGACACAACATATATGTACTAACATGCATGAATGCAGTCTGCAAATCGTTCTAATTACAATTAGATTCTATATAAAGAGAAGCCGATAGGAATCGAGTTATATGGACCCTTCACCACTGCTGCCTACTCCCATAACACAAAGAGGCTTTGTGTTTGTCTATGTCAGAGTTCCCCAAACTTTTTTGTGTCGTACACCCTTTGCCATGTTTTTCCGCGTTGGGTAGACCCCCTACTTACCTGATATTGATTTCCTGTAAATTTCTAACTGTAGTGAAGTTTAGTGTTAAAACTTAAAGTATAAACACATGTTAATTTATACATTTATTGATTGAATTTAAATTAAAACTACTCAAAAAAATTTTTTGTATCTGTTATGTAAAATATACGTAACATTAAATAAACATAAAATAAACTATAAATAAAATAACATAAGCAATAAGTCAATATTTTTAGTGAGAAGGATGAACCTGATGCTTTAATAATAAATTTCAACATTTAATATCAACATTTGGCGTCAATTTTGTAAGGGTTAATCTTAAATCTCCTCGGCTAATTATGTACAGTCTGTTTCTTTTTTTCGTTAGGAGATTGGTAACAGTGACGAATTAAACAAGTCAGCGCAAGTTAGCGAAGCTCTGGGACTGCGACTTTCAGGTTTTTACAAGTTCAAAATGTATTGCGACCACAAAGCGAATACCAACATCCTAAAACTTAGTTTACACAATTTTATAAACATATATAATATTTTTTTTACTTCATAGGTACTTTTATAAATAATATATAATATATATGTCTTGATATTATAAGATAGTATTATGTAAGTAAATAGGTACTATCAGTGTATGTGTTGAGATCCACTATCGTGGACCCCCATTTTCATTTCATGGACCCCCAAATTTTTTTTTCGCTGACGTAGACCCCTTGCTTGTTGTCATAGACCCCTAGGGGTCGATATAGAACACTTTGGGAATCACTGGTCTATGTCTTAACATATATTCGTGCTGGTGATAAAAAAAGACAACCGGAGCCACAAGCACCAGAACATAAGATCTCATAAATGCTTATATTAAACAGGATAACCTCCTTCAAAGTAAAATTCAGTATGCTTACAAAACAAGCTACCCACAACTTCCATTTCATATTTACTTCACGGAACATGCTTCAGTATTTTGAAACCAACTAACGCGTCTAAATCCGTCCCAAGCATGATAATTTCCACGGGACAACATCACGAGGCGGACCATGGCTCGCTGGGAAGACAAATGCGGTAATTAGATCAACACTAACTGATTCATTGATTACTAATTATTATTGGTGGCCATCTTTGATTTAGTGTATTAGCACAATTATAGGTCAGTTTAATAAAGCTGGCACGTTTACACTACTCTCTATATAATTTTACATAGTATGTCAAAAACTCGATATATAAAGCTGAAGAGTTTTGTTTGTTTGAACGCGCTTATCTCAGGAACTATTGGTTTGAATTGAAAAATTCTTTTAATGTTGGAAAGCCCATTTATCGAGGAAGGCTATAGGCTATATAATATTACGCTTTAACCAATAGAAGTGGAACATCAATGAAAAATGTTACAAAAACGCGGAAATTTTATTCCTTTTTAAGGCTTTCGTTGCGTGCGCTGTGTAAACGGTTCAACTCAATATCATACATGATTGATTATAATATAATATGATGGAATACGTTATAAAACATTGTCACCCGCTATGTCTGTCTGCCTGTCTGAACGCGATAAACTCAAAAACGACTAAACGGATTTCGATAACATTTTGTATGGAGATAATTTAAGACCCTGGTAAAATATGCTACTTTTTATTATAAAAAAAATATATAACAGGACTATTATTCTCAAGAAACATCTTCATGCGAGTGAAGACGCGTGAAAAAGCATTATTATAATAAAAGGGACAGATATACAGATGCAAACAGAACATGCTATATTGTTTTAAATCTTATGTACAAAACCTTGTATGTTTCGACTAATTGTTCCGTAAGTCAACTCCGATCAGCACCAACTCACTTCTCCTCATACTCCCATATTAAAAAAAAACTAGACTATATTTTTCACTTTATTAATCAAATCTTGTTTGATATCATGATCACTGACGTATTTATTCATTAACAAAACACAGGAACCATGTGAATGTGTTATGATTTAGATAATCAACATGTTTAGTATCTGTTGCTCAACATAATTGTCCAAGCACTGACGTATTTCGGTGAAATTGCCACCGTAATTACTAGGTATTCAATGACTAATGCAGTATCATGTTTTGCAATTCAAAATGGTAAGTAGTGTAGCTATTATTTATGGGAGAGTTACGTATGGTATCAGGCAAGCAACTTGTCTTTTTGATACTTTTTTAAATAAACACGATTTAAACCAGAGACTTGAGAATTCAAAACAACTAGATACTAAAACACACATCACGAATTTACCCCAGAAGGGGTCTACAGAGCCGCAACCAGAGCACCCACGTTTCGCCAAGTGTATTCCGTCCCATGATGTGATAGGGGGCGAACCTTGATAGGTTATGATATGGTGATCCATATCAGATACAAATTCCAGCCTCAGGGCTAATATTGAACAGAAATACCTAAATATCCTTACTCCACCCGGGATTCGAACCCAAGACTTCAGAGCGCTGCCGGACCGCGCATGCAGTACAACTACGCCACTGAGGCAGTCAACTAGATAATACCTTGATATAAATCTATTTTACAGATTTTATCGCGGCTTCTTGAGTCTAATTTTCTCCCGACTGTTCGAAGACTGCAGCCTTGGATAATGTCTTGCAAATTCCAACAAACTAGCATATTCCAATAACTTCAAACCATAAAGTAATATTTCAAGAAACATTTTGATTAATACAGCAATGATTCCCCTCATAATCGCGGCCATAATTTCTTAGTTGAGTCGACTCCCTTAGCTATTGTCGTGTATTTCACGTGGCTAACAGTTCCCGAGGGAAATTAGACGGGGCACAGGAATATGCCCTTAATGCAGCGATATTAACGGGTAGCGGCTTTTCCAGGATTTAAAGAAATATTTCTTGGTTCAAGTTTAAAGCTGGAAATGATGATTGTTTTTAATCGTCATGCTATTTTCCCTTTTTAGGGGTAGGCAGAGGTGTAACACAGGTACATTTAGACAGCTATGTTATGTTCCATGTAATCGGGGGTGGACCTTTTGCCATATATTGGGCCTTCCTAGACTCCGGTCTAACACTGAGTACAAAAATTTAGTATCACTTTACCTGATCCAAGCTTCGAACCCAAGACTTCAGCGCAATAATCGTAGCGTGCATTCAATACAAATACGCCACCGATTCTGGTAAGGCAATGTGTGACGAACGGGTGTGCGAATATCGACTTTAAACACTCTAGAATAGCAACCATAGACTTCTGTGTTATCGTGAAGTCATTAGGTATTGTAAAATATTTAAACTGTTGGTACTTCTCCATATGTGAGAGTCCGCCTGGGTAGGTACCACCGCAATGTCTATTTCTGCCGCCAACCAGCAGTGTGTAGTCTCTGTTATGTTCCAGTTTGAAGTACATCGTAGCCAGTGTAACTACTGGACATAATAAGACTTAACATCTCATGTGTCAAGATGGGGAGCGCAGTGGAGTACCAAACAACTTTGTAATTCAAGGTGTTGGAATGTGTTTCTACTGTTTATGGGCGGTTGTATCGCTTACCATCAACCGAACGGCAAGCTCGTCTCGTCATTCAAAGCAATAAAGAAAAAAATCAAAAACTCAGTTCCAAAGTACTGTATTGTTTTCAGCTACAAGTTCGAAACATCCGCGCGACGTTTACACTTAAAAAAAATGTTAAATATGGCATCTAATTTAGACTATGAACACTCGCTGTATGACCGAAGACGTTCATAAAACACTCCGCGATTAATTTTCGATTAGTCACGTTCTATCACGTAGCACGTTTAATATTCGTAGCGGGTTCGATCCGTCCCGAGAGATTGATGACTGCTTTACATATTGGAACTGCACTACACGCTAGTGATGTGGACGCGATGAACTACGATACGATACCTTATTACGTCTCCAATGATACAGTTCTTTTAGTAGTACATAAAAATTCGAAAAAAAATTGTCAATTTTAAAGATGGGTAATGGAACTTTTTGTGAAATTTAAAATTAATAGAAAAAGACATTTGGGATTGGTAAATGATAAGGTTACTAAACTTTGCTTACTTAATATATACTTGGTGTAATATTTTATAACGCTTCTACCTAATCAGTAAAGCTTGAGCTGTATTATGAATGAAATATACCAACAGACATACAGTTCGTCTACAAATTGACTGAAGTAGCACGTGGTGTTACAAAGACGTGAAGTGCCGGCTTTGTTGCGTTGCTTGTGGTCAAGAGAGCCGGAGCTGAATTCTTAAAGAATGCATCGCGACTACGTATCCTTAGGCGATATAAAATTCATGGATGAGGAGAATTATCAAGTGACCGACTACAGTACTCATTCTAGAAGTAAAAGCGATAGAGACTTTGTAAGTTAAAAATAATATAATGGGGGATGAAGTTTTAAACCCATTATTTTAATGGGCATGGCGAAGTGACACATATAATCGGAATGGAATCCAGGTAGAGTTTAGATTGTTGAGTGACGATTACCTCTGGCCAGTCGACACAATTATGCCGGCCTGTTCGGAACAGTTGATTGCAAAACACACTTAACACGTATAACCGAAGTGGGGTCCAGGTAGGGTTTAGACTATTGAGTGACGATTACCTCTGGCCAGTCGACACTATTATGCCGGCCTGTTCGGAACAGTTGATTGCAAAACACACTTAACACGTATAACCGAAGTGGGGTCCAGGTAGGGTTTAGACTGTTGCTACTGTTGCGCGATAAACATCGAGTCCCCATATAAAATTACTTTAAAAATAGTTAATTTGTTCAGAACTAAATAAAAACAAGTTGTGCAGTGATAAAAAGTTATACAAAAGTGCATAGAGTGTTATGATCCCAATAGCTATAGGACTTCTGCGTTAAAATTCATATTTGAGTTATTAACGGTCATCAAATTTGAAGCTTATCGAATAATGCAGAAACTTTGGTTTAACTCGGCCCAAGTGATAAAAATCAATTAAAAAAGGAGATAAACAAGTTTTAAGCGAGGTAAGAGAGTGAAATTAACTAAAACCACTCAATACCCAGAAAATTCACACTAAAAAAAAGAAACCCACCTACTCTCACAGCGCCATCTATTATTGCAAACACAGCATCAAGTCGTGCATCAAGTCGTACACCGATCGATTAACCACCTACTTATCTATACTGTCGCTAGAGGGAACTAGTATACTAAAGAACAAATTAGTATATAAATAAAATTTATATACTTTACTCTTCAAATGGCTCCCGTGTGTACAAAATGTAAACAAAAACTCCCTGTAAAGGAACATTTAGAATGCAGCATATGTAAAAATAGATATGATCTCGAATGTGCAAGTGTATCGAAGTACTACTTTAACCGCACCATGTCAACAAAAAACAAAAACACTTGGCGTTGTCCAGCTTGCCAATGTAAGGTGCCCAAAAAAGGAAATATTGATACACCTATACATCCTTGTGACCATGAACTAAATACTCAACAAACTGTATCTTCATCACCAACGAATATGAATAACATCACATACAGGCAGAAATCACAGAAGCCAAACTCATTGAGCGACACCACATGCTCCGAAGATTTAAGCATCTTAGGAGACACAATTTACAATAACAACGAAGACAATGTCATATCGAGTCCAAATACAGAAACTATAATTACAATGGAGAATCCAAGCGATTTAATAATTACACGTTTAAAAGAAAACAATACATCTATTATAACAGAATTACAAAATACATTACAAATAGAAATTAAGAATGCAATTAAAAAGCTTCGAGAAGAATTTATGTGCGACACTGTTATCCTAGCAAAAGAAAATGATGAAAGAAAAAATGATATACATAAATTATCCAGAGAAATAGAAACCCTAAAAACAGAAAAAGAAAAATTGGTTAATGAATTAATTAAGTTAAAAGGTAAATTTACCAATGATTACCACAACCCAGAAAATAATTCCAAGAAAATTGTTCTTTACGGATTGGCGGAATATTACAGGGAATCACAAAATGACATGAATAACAGAATTATAGCATTATTTCACGACATCCTACATATGGATGTAAGCCTGTATGTAGAGGATACATATAGAATAGGAAAATATAACAATAAAAACCGGCCAATTGTCATTGAATTTATAAGCAAACGAATTGCTAAATATATATTAGCCAATAAACAATATTTCTATGGAACTAAACTTTATATATCAGAACATCTTGATCAAAATGAAAGGAAAGCAAGAAAACATCTGCAGGAAGTAATGCAAAGCGCTAGAAAGAAAGGTCACCATGCTGTGATACGTAACAACACGTTATATATCGAAGGGAAACAAGCTAACTTAGAAGATATGTACACCAACGAAGAAATCAATAGAAATTTAGAAAATATTTGTACCCCGCCCATATCAAATAACTCACAAAGACGAAGCCAAGGACAAAAGGAACCTACTGCTTCGAAATCCGCTAAAATTTATACATTTCGAAAAGATAAATGTGCATTTTAATATCTTATTCCAAAATTTCCAAAGCCTATATAATAAACAACATCTCCTAGAGGCCTACATCGATGAGTCGCCTATATACCAAGCAATATGCATTTCAGAAACCTGGTTAAATAAGGAAAAGATTGAATATATACATTTAAAAGGCTATAAGCTCGCATCATCCTACTGTAGAAGCAACCGTACAGGTGGAGGAGTTTGCATCCTAATACAAGAACATATAGAATATACAGAGCGAAATGACATCACAAACAAGTCCATAGATTATATTATTGAATTATGTGCAATAGACTTTCCTAAACATAATATCTTATTAATAAGTATGTATTGGAACAGGAGAGAGCAGGAAATATTCTATAGTCAATTAGAACAAATATTAAAATATATTAATAAAAAATATCAAAAACATAAAATTATTATAGGAGGAGACTTCAATATAAATATACTAGAAAATACGCCAAAAACAAATATGTTCCTAGATTTCATGGCAGAATACAGACTAACACAACACATAAAAAAACCAACACGAGTTACCTTAACTACTTCATCTTGCATAGATTTAATATTTACAAACTTTCAAGATAACAATTTATCCACAACTGTTAAGGAATTAGGTTTTTCAGATCACCACGGAACAATATTAAATATGAAGCTTCCCGATCAAACATCCCACACTACATGGTACACTAATAAAAGACTATACAATAATAAAAATGTACAACAATTTAAGTCTCAACTTCAGGCAATAAACTGGACAGAAATCATAAAACCAAATAAAAATATACATGAAAACTATAAAGCATTTAACACCACATTACTTACAATTTTAGATGAATGTATCCCAAAACGTAAAATAAAAGTAAGCTCTAATTTTAAAAAATATTGGTTAACTGTTGGTATTAAAAACTCGTGTAAAAACAAAAGACTACTTAAAATATTTACGTCAAAAACAAATAATAAAATAATTATAAACCATTACAAAATATATGAAAAATGTTTGAAACGAACAATAGTGACAGCAAAAAAATTATACTATATCAACCAACTAAAGAAATCCACTAATAAAACCAAGACCATGTGGAATATAATTAATGAACGCACAAATAAAAAAATAAAAAAAGTAAAATATAACATAAAATTAAAAATAAATAATACTATCACTACCGATCCCTTTTTAGTCGCAAACACATTTAATGAATATTTCGCATCTGTAGGTGAAACCAATAAAACCTTGTCATGCCTCGAACCGCAGGGAATACCTGTAATAAATCCTAGTGAAAATACAATATTTCTGTCTCCAGTAAGCAACAAAGAAATCAAATGTATAATATTAAATTTAAAAAACAAGAAAAGCCATGGTATCGATGAACTGTCACCTTCTTTATTTAAGGAATGCGTCGACGAATTAACCCTACCGATAACCAGTCTAATAAACCAATCGTTTGAAGAAGGAGCTTTTCCCGATTTATTAAAAATATCTCTTATAAAACCCCTACATAAAAAAGATGACAAAACGGAACCAATCAACTATAGACCCATCGCCTTATTACCCACAGCCTCTAAAATATTCGAAAAAGCCATGTATAACCGTGTTTATAAATTCTGTGAAAAATATAATATATTAGATGATAGTCAAAATGGATTCCGAAAGGAACGCTCTACTACCCTAGCAGTTTATGAATACATACAAGAAGCATTAAACATTATAAATAATAAAAGTTATGGCATAGGAATTCTGTTAGATATGACAAAAGCTTATGATAAAGTACAATTCAAAATATTACTTAATAAGCTGCACGGGATAGGAATTCGAGGGAAAAGTCACGATTGGTTCAAATCGTACCTACAAAACAGAAGCCAAATAGTAGAAATAGACAACTACAATCACGCCACAAACGAAATACAAAAAATATTTTCACTAAGCAAAAATATTCATGCATCGATTCCGCAAGGAAGTGTTATAGGCTGTCTTTTGTTTTTAATTTATATAAACGATCTTCCAAAAATCTTAGACTGGCCATGCGTCCTATTCGCGGACGATATCTCTCTTCTCACTTCATGTAAATCCCATACAAATCTTAATGAAAAAATCTGCAATATACTCTCAAAGACTGAAAACTGGATGACATCACACAACTTACAACTGAACTACCAAAAAACGAAATTAATCACTTTCCACCCACCACAAAAACAACCACTAAACATTGACATCAGTTATAAGGGTACTACATTAGAATTAGTAAAAAATGTTACACTATTAGGTTTGGACATAGATTCTCATATAAATTGGAAGCAACATATTCAAAAAATTAAATCAAAAATTTCAAAATTCACTTATGCTTTATAATGAAATAAAAAAGACAACCGATGTAAGGACTGCTCTGTCTTCTTACTATGCATATGCATATTCGTGGCTCTCTTATGGTGTGATACTATGGGGAAACAGTACTGACGCACAAATTCTCTTCACGCTTCAAAAAAAACTAATCAGAATAATAGTTAATATTAAACAAACTGATAGCTGCAAACCTCATTTTCAAACTCACCGTATCCTCACGCTTACATCCATCTATATATTAGAAATTTCGAAATTCGTACACAAACACCCAAATTTTTTCCCAACAAGAGCGGAAATAAACTCCTCAATGAATTTGCGCTACAAAAACAGATTAAACTTACCATTCTCCAGGTTACACATGCATTCCTCTAGTCCCTATGTTATGGCTATAAAAATATTTAATAAGTTGCCTAAAAGTATTAAAGAAGAAACTAAAACTAGTCTATATATTAATAAATTAAAAAAATTTCTACATTATAAATGTTATTATAAGATAACCGAATATTTAAATGATGATAATATATTATAATAATTAGTTATACCACCCATAAGATAATATTATAATACAACATAGTAAATAAAACGATACCAATACAAATATATATATTTTTTTTTAAAAAGTGTAACTTTGAAAATAATATGTATAATATACTTAGTCTGGCCATAAATACTGTTACACTTAATTATAAAAAAATATTACATTTGAATTTCGAATCTGTCATTTTTATACGATTGTTCATTGTGTTTTCTCATTTTGGCGCCAATACATTGTAAAATATTTTGCGATATTAAAATGGTGTGGGGTGATAAAGAGAACCGAATCGCTGTGATAGCATTACACAAAGTAGGTATGGAGCCAAATGCAATTTTTAAAACTCTCCATACACTTGGTATTAGTAAAATGTTTGTGTACCGGGCTATTAATAGGTACAATGAGACCTCCTCTGTTTGTGACAGAAAAGATCTGGCCGTCCACGTAGTGTTCGTACGAAAAAGGTGGTCAAAGCAGTAAGGGAAAGAATTCGAAGAAATCCTGTCCGAAAGCAAAAGATTTTATCTCGGGAAATGAAGATAGCACCTAGAACCATGTCGCGTATTTTAAAAGATGACTTAGGACTTGCAGCCTATAAGAGACGCACTGGCCATTTCTTAACTGATAATTTAAAGAAGAATAGGGTGGTAAAATCGAAACAACTACTGAAGCGGTACGCAAAGGGAGGTCACAGAAAAATTTTGTTTACGGATGAGAAAATTTTTACAATTGAGCAACATTTTAACAAACAAAATGACCGTATTTATGCTCAAAGCTCTAAGGAAGCTTCCCAATTAGTCGACAGAGTGCAACGTGGACATTATCCGACTTCAGTGATGGTTTGGTGGGGTGTTAGCTATGAAGGAGTGACTGAGCCATATTTTTGTGAAAAAGGTATCAAAACATCGGCACAAGTGTATCAAGATACCATTCTTGAGAAGGTAGTTAAGCCCCTTAACATCACCATGTTCAATAACCAAGTATGGTCCTTCCAGCAAGACTCGGCGCCGGGTCATAAAGCTCGGTCCACGCAGTCTTGGTTGGAATCGAACGTTTCGGACTTCATCAGAGCTGAAGACTGGCCGTCGTCTAGTCCCGATCTTAATCCGCTGGATTATGATTTGTGGTCAGTTTTAGAGAGTACAGCTTGCTCTAAACGCCATGATAATTTGAGTCCCTAAAACAATCTATACGATTGGCAGTGAAGAATTTTCCCATGGAAAGAGTGCGTGCTTCTATTGATAACTGGCCTCATCGTTTAAAAGGACTGTATTGCAGCCAATGGAGACCACTTCGAATAAGCTTTTTATATTTTTAATTGTTTTATATTTATGTATTAAACTGACACACTGTAAAAGTAATAAATGTTATTTGCAGTTAACAATTTTCTTTTTTCTTTATTACAATATTTATGGCAAGACTAGGTATTTAATAATAATATTATAGTAATACACATACACACACGCGTGCACACACACATATTAAAACACTAAAATTTACATAATCAATAAAAAAGTCTAGTAGTTGTATAAAGTAAAATAATAAAATATAATAATATGTACATGCATGTAACAAATAGCTATTATAAGTATTTAATTGTATAGTTTTCTCTCTCTCTTGAAACTTTGCCGTGCCCGACAGGGTCCACGATTATGTCACGTGTATTAAAATGTAACATCTTATGTATAAAATGATTGTGGAGTGCAATAAAATTTGAATTTGAATTTGAATTTGAATTTGAGTGACGATTACCTCTGGCCAGTCGACACAATTATGCCGGCCTGTTCGGAACAGTTGATTGCAAAACACACTTAACACGTATAACCGAAGTGGGGTCCAGGTAGGGTTTAGACTGTTGAATGACGATTACCTCTGGCCAGTCGACACAATTATGCCGGCCTGTTCGGAACAGTTAATTCCAAAATATTACACATTTATATGGGGCTGGAAGGTCATTTACATTGTGTTCGATGCTCGTTAACTGGGCGATTACAAATTACCACCATGTACTAAAAATGAACCTTATCCGCGAACTAATTCTGTAAATCAGTTTACTACGAAGGACCACTTACTAAAAATGAACCCGCGAACTGATTCAGAGTGTGAGTCAGTTTACTTCGAGGGTTTTCCATCCCTAGTACGCGGGCAACCTTGTCCTGCATACAAGCAATATGTCTTCGCATTTTCAAATACGTTCCTTCAATCATGTCTTCTCTTGCGAAACAGTGATTTATATGTATTACTGGGATCAGGTATTCCGTTCTTATATGGATTTTTTTAGTTCTTTACGGTTAAAGTAAAGGGTAATTAAAGAGTTGGTTAAATAAATATGTCTATTAGTTCATTATTTTATCTGACACAATGCTGCATATTTATGGTCTTATTCATAATAAAACCCTTATCGAAGGTATAAATCGCAAATAGTTAAAACGTCCTATAAGCTTATCGAACCTTCGATAAAATTTCTTATTCATAATGGTTTCATAAACCTCCGATAACAAAAAGGCCTTTAAATGTGCACAATGTTGCCATTTCGTTGAAAAAAAATAATTAAAATAAGTTCTACCAATTACTACCAAGTTTTGTCTCTAGAAACAGACAATAAAAAAAAAAATTTGTCATTGTCACAATGGCATTTGTCAAAAAAGTAAACAAAATAAATACAAGAGGAAGATTTATTTGATGTTCTCAAAATTCATTGTAAAACTTGGAAGAACGCATGCAGGAAATTGCGCTAAAATGGTTGGACATACGCACTATGATAGCCATCCTTAAAATATTCATATAAAAAAATATTAGGATAATATACAATAGTGATTATGTACCCTGGTGGCATTCAGCACAAATAAAAAAGTTAAAACAGCACAATGAAATATAAAAGGAATAAATCAATTTTATTTTTAGATCATGCTCATTGTGCCTCCTCAGACCCCACTTCCAGTAGAAAATATAAAGGAGATATGTATGTATCCGTTTTATGCTATAATCATGTAGGGATACTGTTGTATTAGGTAGGCCAAAAGTAAAAATATTTTTGAGGTCTTTATTGATTAAAATAACAAATAAAATAAATAAAAACCTTTATTTATCACGTAGGCATATAAAAGGCTCTTATGACAAGTTAACATATAATCAAATATGATGTACAATTTGTTCAGTACACAGATTAAGGCATGCATATGATGCATTAGTATACTATAATCCACCTCCACCTGGAAATATAAGGGACGTATTAATTAATCATCATTAAGTAATTTAAATTTTATGCTATAATCCTGTGGGATACTAATGTATATTTGAATAAATATTTTTTTATTTCAATATTATGTTGAATGCTTATACATTGCATAATTTCAGGTTTGTCCCACATCTGCAGAATAAATTGCAACAGTAGAAGTGCAACACAGGAAAGAGTTGCATGCTATTCAGATGGACAATGAGCTCCAGTGATATAAAAAAATAAAACTGATATATTAATGAAAGAAAAATATAAATTTTATAAAAATAAATGACAATGACTAACTTTAATTATGTTGTATAATTAGTTACCTTTCAGTGTGAACAACATTAGTCTAGATTTTGGGTCAATGATGATAATTATAGTTGATTCTGACACCTCTTCAGTATCGGACACACTTTTCTGTGGCATATATCTTTCTTTTTGAGCAATTGCAATGTTGTGCAACACTGCAAGAGCCATAATAGTAGTCTTCACATTGCCAAATTTTAGATATGCTATGGAACAGACATTGAAAATGCTGTTTCCACACACCAAAGTTCTTGTTGCAATATCCGGGAGTTATGAGTGCTGCTTTGCCATCTAACAATATCTCTGATCTGAAGATTAGCATCACAAGTCACCTACAACAATTCTTGAGTTTAGTTTATGCAATGAAGTAGACCTAAATTAATTTATAACTTTACATATTCCCGAAAATCTTACCTGAACAACAACATTGAGGGAATAATATCCTTTTCTATATAATATTAGGCTGCATCACAACCATATTTTTAAATTTTATATGGGTGTAATAAATACAACCAATTATATATGGGAATTCTTTTACATGGTGAAATTCTAGCCTTAACAAGGGTTCCTCTGAAAAGAAGTGGAGCATAATTATAATCTGCAGCATGTAATACGAGCGCACGCTCCACTCTGCTACATATACCACCGGTAGTGGCTTGAGATAATCCATAGAGGTCTGCAACATCTTGCATCTATTAAGAAAACGAATCTAAAAGTAGCTCATCATTAGGTATACGTACTTACCGAAGTCTGTATAAATATGGAATAGGATTAACTTACCTCATGACGATTCCAACATGTCAATGCAGTTAACTAATACTTGCAATTCTGGTGATCTGCCACAACCTATACGGTGAAGCTGCAACTCTTCGCGGACTATCAGTCACTTATAAATGCAGCCGTATGTTTGGAAAAATGATACCGTTTACGGAATTCATCATTATCCAGAGAAAACGGATCGAATTTCTGACGACACATTTTTTCACCTAAAGCAGCCTAGCTTGCATTTTTAATACGTAACTAAATAAAATTACTTCTTGAAACGAAAATTATGGGCTACACGGTCGAAATGTTGTTTACTTCTAAGTACAGACTGACTTTGGCAACAAGCGTCAAACACGAAACAGCTGACCGACATCAGCCATTTTTTGATATCGAACGCTTAAAATAGGTGTAAAGACGGGCGTCAGGCTCGATAAATCAAAGCATCTTTATCGGGGACTTTTAGCGCAATTGAACCATTATAAATACAAATTTTTTACATGCCTCTGATAACGCCCAGATAAAGTTCCGATAATTCTGATAGTGTTATTATGAATAAGACCATTAATTTCTAAGTCAAATTTTTTGCTGTCTTATTATTAGTGAATTTTCTAAAAAGAAGGTTCTCAATTCATTTGTTTGTTGTTTTTATATTGACTTCGATCTGGAGTTATGGGGATTTAATATGTGTAATATGTATATCGATATGGAATCTTGCTTACAGCAGTTAAATTTTGTTCTTTCAAATCACTTATGATATATTGATATAGTTATTAATTTAGGCTTACAGTAATTGAAACGATGTTTCGAATCAAAAGAAACTACATAAAACAGAATTAAAATATATATTTGCGTAATGTTATAAAATTAATATAAAGAACATTGCAAATTGTATTTATACCTAAAATTTCCATTTTATTAGAAAAAAGGATTTACGTTGAATTAATGCTATAAAATATATAATTGTATTTTTTTAGCAGATTACAGGGAAAAGCTGTTTTGTGAATACATTTACATATAAATATTAAGACAATATTTATAGTGTAAATAGGTGTTGCTCGCGGCAACGTCCGCGTGATAATATTTCCCGCTAAAAACGCCCTTAAAGCACTATACGATACCAGCGCCATATATTTTAATCAGATTAATAACTTTCATGGGATCAAATAAACACAATAAAAAGTATTTATCCCGGACATGGTCTACCGGTGTGTCAAATTTCATTCAAATTCCTTCAGTTTTTTCTGCGTTTCAAAACATACAAATATATATTGTATTTTCGCATTTATAAAATAAGATTTATTTTAAACTGCATAATAAAAATGTTTTCAGATTACATCTGAATTTAAGTTAGGTAGTATAAAATGAAAGTAACTCAGAACACACGTTCAGAAAATGTGAACAAACCGATCGGATGAAATTGTTCCTTACATATTTGCTCCGCTCGACTCCATAGCAAAAATCGGTCGAAATTCAACAGTTTTGCGACACATAGGTACTTATTTCAATTTCTCAATGCTGTTTGAACGTTAAACCTGCTATGACTTTTCTATATTAATAATATAAAGGTAAATAGTTAGTTTGTTTAAACGTGCTAATCTTACAAAGTATTAAACCGATTTAGAAATTCACTAATACGAAGCGATATTATTCCTAGGTGCTATAGTCGATTTATCTCGGACAAATGTTTCCCACGTGGGCGGACCTGCAGGCTATCTGAAATAAATGTGTTTTAACTTCATCAACATTCTTTTATGCTAGTGATGATTGATGCTTGGCAATGTGCTATTACAATAAACATACATATATTCCCGGTAGGATAGGCAGAGGGGTAACTAGAGCACCCACTGTTAGTCATGTATCTTCCGTCCCATAGTGTGATAAGAGGCGAGCCTATGGCCATATGAGGCAAAACTTCAGACTCTGATACTGAGCGGAAACACCCAACATCACTTTTGCCCCGGTATGATATTAATGAAAAAATTCCCTGCTTCAATACAAATGAGGTTCTCGAAGTTGACTTTATTACGCCCCTGGGTGCGATCTCGAGAATTTTAGGTACATAAAAATATAGCGAACGGACAATCCACTATGGAGTACACAACTTTACCAATTTCACTCACCTTTGCCTTATGAAGCAATGCTACGCTGTAGACAGCTTTGCCTGGACATACATTAATTTACCACAGTTTCACACAAAAGTAATTACTCGAATATGGCTTGATTTTACAACTTTATACAAGAATTACCTGTGTCAAATTTTAACCAAAGAATCTGCCCATGAAAGTGCCATCAGAATTGGCTGAGTAATTTTTTTTATTACTTTGAATGACGAGACGATCTTGCCATTCGCCTGATAGTAAACGATACGACCGCCCATAAACAGTAGAAACACCATTCTGTTGGATGATGTTTCTACTCTTCAATTACAAAGTATTGTTTGGTATTCCTCTGCACTCCTCATCCTGAGACATGGGATGTTACGCCTTAATATATCCAGTTAGTTACAATGGCTGCAATGTCATTTCAAATATCGAAACATATTATCATACATGCAAGAAATTGAACGCGTGTTAAGACACAAAGAAATTTTCACTTGAAAATTGCACATTTTTTTATTAGACGTCTGACTGATTTCTAAAATTACACTTTCCACGTATAAAAAACAACAATGTCCGCCATCAGTACAAAGAGCGATATTACAAGGAGAAGCGTCAAAACGAAATTAATTTCGCACTGACCGTTCGCGTCTTTGTAGCTGCGCAATTTTACTTCCTTTGTGCACGGAAGGGGCGTTTATTTGATTTAATAAATACTATGAATGCATGGAAATTGTGTACGTTCGGTTTGTATGTAGACAATAATTGCTTATACAGACCTTGGCTGACGGACGGTATAGCGACATATTTTAGGGTCCTTTTTTAACCTTTAGCACTTTCCCTACGACTTGGAGCCTGTTCCACTTTAAAAACGCTAAGGACACCTGGAAGCCTTGGCTACAAAGGGTTAGTGGCCACCTCCTGACTTCTCCATTCGGTCTATATGGCTATGTAGACAATACTTGCTTATTAGAGCCTTAGTTGGCATAGCGACATATTTAAAGCGCCTTTTTTAACGTTTGGCACTTTCCCTACGGCTTAGAGCGTTGCGGGCATCTGGAAACCTTCGACACTAAGGCTTAGAGGCCTAACCTAACCTAACCTAACCGCTCTGTTCGCTTTATAGAAGGGCTAGCTCTGCTTATATTATAGTTGAGTTAATATGGTGGAAAGTGAGACAAAGTTGATGGCGGGTTATAAATAGAAACAATGAATTACATAAAGAAAAGAGATATTGGTCGTAAAGTCGCTTTGAGCGTAGGCCTTAGTCCATCACAGTTTAGTGCGGGTCTATGTCAGCATGTACAGAAGCCTAAATACTCTTAGTAGAGGAGACCCATAACAGTTGGACAGTATATAATACAAAGATAGTATTAATATGACAATACTGTACAGTTCCTAAGAAAATGTCAAGCTACGTCTAGATTTTATGACCCAAGACCTAAAGATATTAACTACGTAAATAACAAACACACTCTAAATTTTCAAAGAGATTGCGTTTTGTCGAGAGAGCCACTAAATAACGTTAAATTTTTTGGCCCCAAAAGAACCACAATAAAAAAACGGTACAGCGACAAAACTTTAGTTTCTCCTAAGAGCGTTATTTATTGCAAGGATGTAACGCTTTGTTAACAAAAACAAAAAGTGGGCCGGATTAAGGGCCGTGTAAAGTGGCCTTTTTGTTCAACAACGTAAATAAAGTTTTGTATACGCTTTTATCGAGGAGGCGCAACTGGTGCATTTACTGTCAATTTGAGTTTATCTAATGATGTGACATATCGAGCGCTTAGAATGTCTAAAAACTCTGGTATAATTTTTGGTCGAATGTTACTTCATTTATAAATGGGAATACTATAAACAAT
Source organism: Manduca sexta (assembly GCF_014839805.1). Lineage (NCBI taxonomy): Eukaryota > Metazoa > Arthropoda > Insecta > Lepidoptera > Sphingidae > Manduca > Manduca sexta. The sequence goes on from NC_051139.1 coordinate 15,833,084, forward strand.
TTTGGATGTTTGTTAGAAGTAAACTTAGAAATGTCTGAACGGATTTTGTTAAAATTTGGCACACACACATAGACCATATCCTGAATTAATTTTTAGGCCACTTTTAATTCCAGTATCTAACTCCCGCAGGAAATAAATGAAGTTTTAAAATATATGGCGCTGGCATCGTACAGATGGTGCTATGGATCGGTGCATTGACGCGAAAGACAACGCGAGCGAAGCAGTGAGTAACATTTAGTATTTCTTAAAACTTTGTTGTGCTAAGAGGGATTTATTTCCCTCTTGGGACAAAATTTTATCTCTACATAATACAGTCTCGAAACATTGTTGCCATTGAAGTTACTAGGAAATAAGTCATGAAGTTTAAGGAACAAGTAACATGCTTACCTATTATAAAATAAAGACTGCCTCGGTGGCGTAGTTGTATTGCATGTCCGGTACAATAGCGCTCTGAGGTCCTGGGTTCGAATCCCGGGTCGGGCAAAGTGATATTTGGGTTTTTCTGCTGAGTATCAGCCCGGAGTCTGGAATTTGTGCCCGATATGGCGATAGGCTCGCTCCCTATCACATCATGGGACGGAACATACTTGGCGAAAAGTGGGTGCCCTAGTTGCGCCTCTGCATACGCCTTCGGGGATAAAAAATGCGTGATGTTATGTTATGTATAAAATAAAGTCCCCCGACCTCGCCTGTGTGTCTCTGTCTGAATGCGATAAACTCAAAAACTATCGATTGGATTTCGATGAAATTTGGCATAAACATAGTTTAAAATCCTCGGAAGGATATAGACTATTTATATGAGAAAATATATAGCGGTAATTTTATCTCGAAAAAAACTTATTCGCGCGGGCGAAGCCGCAACTAAAAGTAATGTGTGAAATTATTGAATATATTTCAGACTATAGAATATGATTGCTGCTCCTCTTTATTAGCCGTGGCGTTTATCGTGCACTAACAAATGTTTAATTCTCTATTTCTACGTTTATAATAAAATAATTCGCAAGCATAAATCCGTTGCGTAGTTTACGGCCATAACATTTCTCCTAATTCCAGCCCCTGGTTATAATTAAAGCAGAACATTAAATTAACATAATAATTTATTTACCGTACAAATAAAATACGGTATAATTTAAAGCACATTTTGGATAAATATACAATTACAGCTTTAAAATCTATTTACTAAACAAATAAACTTCATTTCCGGCTGCTAGCGCGTCTGCATTCAACTCCATAATGTTCAAATAATAAATTCCATTATCCTTACTAGTTATACTATTTTATTATAATAAATGTGAAAGTATAATCCGTACGACTTAACTGTGCAGCTCGCTGTTTGCGATCAAAGTATTTTTTTTACGGAGTAATGTTTTTATTTATTGCAATCCAATGACAAGACGAGCATGCCGCCTGATCAATCGAATCGGGAGAAAGGTCCCATATCTCATTCTGGCGAAGTGCACAGGTACATAAGTCACAAGGGGGAATTATGTAAGCCTTTTTTTCTTTTCGCGGGGAAAAGACGCGTTATCGTCACCACCACTTGGGTGAGTGGAACGGCTATGTTGGGTTTTGCGCTTATACGGCCCAATACCAACAGTCGGTCACAAACCCTTTATAATGCCTATTTTAACTTGAATGATTAGGTGGCCTGATCTTCACACTTCCCCTAAACAGTAGCAACACTAGCTGATCTTTGAAGCTTAACATGTACAATAGTAGACTTTAGATATGACATCTTATAATGGTCAGTTAATACAAGTCCTTCAAATATAATATATTTCGCGCTCTGATAGTATTGCCTCCTTTCGCAGTGCGTCTCGGATGTTTCTGGAGGCGGCTGTGGATGGTCACGGATATTTTGCGTAAAATAATGACATCCATGATGCACCGATTGCGATCCGCTTCCAATAATTATTTGTGACTTATTGAATAGTCTATGTGCACGAATGCACGTTAAATAGCTTTTTTTTATTGCTTTGAATGTCGAGACGAGCTTGCCGTTCACCTGATGGTAAGCGATACAATTGCCCATAAATAGTAGAAAACACCTTGAATTACAAAGCATTGTTTGCCATTCCACTGCGCACGCCATCCTGAGATATGAAATCTTAATCCTTATTATGTCCAGTAATTATACTGGTTACAATGTTCTTCAAATCGGAACACAACAGTGAGTACACACTGCTGCTTGGCTGCAAAAATAGACAATGCGGTTGTTCTTTCCCAGGCGGACTCTCACATATGAGAGATCTACCACTAGTAAAAGCTAGAAGCTTTTACAAGTTGCCCATTTTTTTGTCTTCCTTTTTTTTCGTGCCTTTAATATATCGGTTAACTTATGACAGAAGTAAATAGAATTTTTATATTATTAAAATACATATTAACATCATTGGACAAAACTGCTTGACAACAAAAATACGCAATCGGGACCATATTTATGCTCCAAAAGTTATTACCAATCGATAATAAGTCGTTATTTGAAATGTCCATGTGACAAGATATAATGACACAGACATTAATACAAAATAATATATTTACAGAAAATATGCGCAAATTACAATATGGAAAATATTTAAAGTATTTTACATCCGTATTTTGCTATTTTACAGTAAACTGTGTAACCATCGCATGAGCTCATTATTTGTATGACAATCTTCCCAATGTCCGCTCTATATAATCTTAAAACTGTTTAAATCATTGAATGGATGTCATCTAAGAAGCAAATTTCCTTATGCGGGCATAGCAAAGCGACCTCTCTGATGCTAAATGGATTTACGGGATGTTTATCCCTCGTCAATCGATACAACTTTGTCGGCCTGTTTGAAATATCTAGTTTTGTCATGTCCTGTATTAATATACACTTTTATTCCGAGAATACTAATATTACATATAGAATGAATTAAGATCAATTGTATTGATTTTTCAAATTAAAACTCCTGTGTTGCATTTTCCTTCCCACAGATTTGACAGTTTATTTTTTCAATCAATACAAAATATGATTATAACATTTTCCAATTTAAATTCCAATGTCTTATGATTGAATTATAATAATTTAAAATCATTACTTTTATAAAACGTATGTATCAACAATATCTCTATTAAACACAATACATTTTACTTTACTTATAAGTGATTTCCGTGAAAAAACTAGAAAGCCATAAAAAATACTTCCTCGACATTCGGCAATATTTTAAAGCGAAGACTTGCAGTTCGCTGGTGAAGTTATAACTAAAACCATTAAGGCAATCAGGGGTCGTCAACCTTTTTTGGAACGTTGCCAATGTTGAAAACTTTACCGAAAACTCCGTGGTGTTAATTGGCCTTTTAAATCATACTGCAACAAAAATATCCCGATAATTTGTTGAGCCCTATGCACGGTGCGGCGATGGCTGAGAAACGGAGGGAAACGGGTTCGATTGTTTGCATAAGTTTTTCATAATAAAATGTTTGTGATCTGAGAAACTTTCTTGATTTTGCGGAGTGAAGAACATAGCAATTATATAGTTTGGCGGCAGTTATAGACAAAACGGTAAACTGCTTCCAAACTCGATACAATCTAGCTTGTTAAAACTGCAGGCTGAAATATGCAGCCCGAATGAAATATTAGACAAAAACGGGTCGACGCGTGACGTCTAAATCTCGTTACCGCCAGCCTGTGACACTCTATTACCTGCCCGAATTTATTACTGCCACCCAATTTATAAGAGATGGACATATGATACATCTGCATTTTAGATGAATTTCAACTAATCGATTGATTTGTAAGTGACAATAGCCTAGTTGAGTGTAAAACGAACTGTCTAGATGAATGTGCGCAGGTTGAAATATCAGGGCACGCACCTCTGACTTTTCGAATAATTATGTGTGTATTCTTCATGAATTATCGCTTGCTTTAACGGTGAAGGAAAACATCGTGAGGAAACCTGCACACCTGAGATATTCTCTATAGGAATTTTATGGGCGTGTGAAGTCTACTAATCCGTGCTAGGCCAGCATGGTGGACTAAGACCTAATCCCTCTCAGTGGTAGAGGAAGCCCGTGTCCAGCAGTGGGACATTATATAATACAGGACTGATATTATTATTATTATGATTGATTTGTTTGGAAATTTGAAAGCAACTGTAAAGTTTCTGCTTATTGCATAAAAAAATAATATTGACGTCGTTGCCGCCATTTTGTATATAGCCTGGGCCCTGGACTTCTTGTTGTAACAAATAAATATTGACTTCGTAACGCCTTAAAATCTTATTAGTCTGTATTATTACAATGGGGCTTGAGCTTTAAAAGTAAAATATAATTCCCAGATTATATTTTTATAATCTCTAAATTAAAATCTATTATTTTCTAATCGCTCTATGCTCTAACTTGTACCACTGATGGCCATGCACAGTATAACAAAATACTTTAAGACATGGAACATAATTCTTCAGGTCGTTCATCGTGTTATATACGACGGCCGCCCTTTACCCGGGTTTACATGGAATATGGCACATGCATAGTAATTATCGCCTACTGCATCTAAGAGCCTGCGCACACGACGTTTTTTAGCAGTGATGTAATTAATCTACACGTTTAAGAATATATAGAGTGAACATTGAGAAGATTGAATGTTATTTTACTTACTGTCGACCAAGTACAAATTTGCCCACCCCTACTTCTTTTTAGTATCTGGAATACCAATTTATAAAGTCAAGTCATTTTCTTAGTTTCGTCCTCCCATCTACAAGATTGCCTACCGCTATTTTTTTTCGTCTTTGAGGTACCAATTTGTAAAGTTATCTCCAGGATCAGTTGTACCCAAAAACCACAACCATAGTCTAACTATAAAGTAATTACATCTTAGATACAAAGAATCCATTCCAATTCTAATTTAGCTTCGTTATTTAACATTTCAGTTTGCGAGGCTGCACTCACGTCGGTACACAGATCGGTCATGTTTGGTCCCTCTCTAAATAGTGTCGAGTTTGTACCAAAGTACAAACTCGACATTATTTGTCAGAACCCAGGGTTCACCTACGTCTGTTTTATGTTTACTAGACACTGAGTCCAGATGGCTTGCCGGCGATGTTTACAGTATAAACAGTAATAAGGTTATATTATTTATATTAAACAGTTAAAACCCAGACAAAAAAGTAGTAACACCATTTGACTACAGAATTATTGGACTGAATCCTGGAATTCAATTACAGATGGGTTTTATATTGTGTAGTAAGTTATTACCTTGGTTACAATATCCTTCCAACTAGAATATAATTAATAGTTGTTAAAACAAATGAGTTAGAAAGAATAGCGCGAGTAGTGCAATATAGATAATCCAAATTTATAGATGGAGCTGTTACTGTTGATGAATAGACATGTGAGATACCATCGATGGCTTGCTCGTATTTTCATTAAACTGCATAAAAATATATAAACTTAAAAAAAAAAGATAATTATCGAACCTTATTTTAAACAGCTGAATGGCTGGTATATCAACAGACTGGTTGAATATTCGAATTGTGAAAATTAGACAAATTCTTAATTTAAAATGTTTCGAGAAAGTTGACAATTCATACTTAAATAAAACGCCATTTATCATTCCACAAATTACTTTAGTTTTCGTTGAGAAAGTTTGAACAAATCTTGTTAAAACGGTTTATTTAGCTAAGAACTTAATTTCTTAATGGCCCATCTTGGCAATTTGACAGCCGCCCATATTATAATGTTCGTTTAATTTTATGCCTACACAGATTTATTTAATAAACTTAAAAACGTTTTTGAATAAATTTTAATACTTAAGTTTACTCCGAAATTTTATTCATTATATTTTATGACTAGATTTTATCGCGGTTCCACCCGCATGGTATTTGTTTCCCGAAATAAGGCAGCACATGATTCATTAAAAAGTAGACTAAATGTAAATCCAGGCTGCCAAATTCATTTAGCGGTTTTTGAGTTCAAAGACTATCAATTATCCTAACTCCAAACATCTTCACAAATATTCATGCTTATAGTCGTATAGAAGTTTCTTATTATCTTGATCTTAATTACAATATTAGAAGTGGCATTGCAGGTGGCAATTTTGTTGCTTTCCATACGTAAAGATTTCTCACTCTCACAGCCGAGTACTACCCACTATTCACATAAGTTTATAAAATAATAACAACACCTTTTTATATGCTTCATTTTAACAACTGAGCTGTCTTTTTCATTCATTTTCGCATCTCTTTGAACGCGACGACAAGTGGAACTGTGTGCTTAGTTGAAATTAACCTCTATTTGCTCACTGTGTGTGCTGTTCAATGCTCATGTGATTTGTGGTATTTGTACAAAGACATGAGACATGCAGATTGCAGATTTCAGATAAGTGATTAATATTCATGCTTAAATAGATCACTTCTTAAAGTTTGGGCGCATATTTGAGGTACGTAATTACTAATTTGTGAGGTTTTGAATTCCGTTCCCGGTTTGAGTAGTAGTTGTGTTAATTTTTCGTCTCGAATTAAAACGCCTGTAATTTGACCGAAATTAGAGGTACGACATAATTGCTCAATGTCTATCATATATTTTATAGTGCCAACTTCGTACCTCCTATTAAGTATTCTCTTCTATTTACCCCTTCAAAGGTTACAGGTTATGACCTAGATAATATTAATTGTTTAAAAAAATTATTGACTACCTAGTTTTTTTGGCGGGAAAAAAGACGATGCCCGAGGGCCAAATGTTGTCTTGGCCGTTATTTAGTTAGGTTAGAAACGATTATGTCATGCAAGAGCCAAAGTGCCGCAAAATATGAATAATATTTGAATGCGCGGCAGAATGAACGAGTGAACGGTTGCGTATGTCATCAAAACCATTATTCAATAGAATGGTTTCCGATAGAAATACAATCTGCACAGGTGTGGGGTGCTGCGATCACTTTTCATCGACAATGTAAACCCAGCTGTTGGGGATAGTGCAAAATTGGATTTAGAAATGGGAATCGAATGGCAAACCTCATTCGGCGCCGGGAATAATAGAGAGGGTACTGTTGAGTTATTCTATTTTGATTCTAGACCAGGAGTTAAGCAAGGTAAATTAATTTTGGTTTTGTTGTGAACGGATTGAAATAGTATTGAACGATTCTTTAAACAAATTTTACATAAATTCTAGAGAGTTATAGGAAATTATTTTAACATTTATTAGAAAGTGTCGGTCGCGGTTTCGCCCATGTGAGAAGCGTTTGCCGCTACAACAGCTATCTACACATATAATAGAATAACTCACTGTAGCGATCTATTGCGCCATCGGTACGAAGCCAACGGCATTTGAACTTTATATTAAAAAGTGCAGTTATTTCTCCCGGGAGCACATTCACGGCATAAAAGTATCCTATGTGATTATGCTTGTGAATTGCGCACACCTTTGTGCACTACTCTCATGCGTATCTGGCTGATCGTCATTGAGATTGGTCGCCGTGGCATGTTACTAGGCGTGATTCACAGACATTTATTCGAAATTTAATAAGTTTGAAACTGTCGCTTTATTACTTAACACAATTGGCAACTCCAGCTCCACCACTACGTCAGGCTGAGTGCCATCACTGGTCGAGTGGCTATAATGCCTATCTGCATAGCTCCTTTAAATCTAAGACTCGGGCAGGCCGGAACGCAGGTCTGTCTATTGGAGGTCGTTTGTCATAGGATACGGTTTGTTTCTGTAAGCATAGTTAATGATATGCTTGGCTATATTCAAATTCTTGTTGGTGTCCGTCATATTAACAGGGCAATTACTTATAGAGCTTTATGATTTGCTTAAATTATAAATGTATATCGTAGTTGATACTATATTTTTATTCCAAAATAAAATCGAATTTAATAAATTAGGTACTTAGATCCTATATTAAGAGTTAATATCAGATATTTTAAGACAAGCTTAAAAAAAATCTAAATTAAAAACAATATCTTCCAAATATTAGCGCAATAAAATTATCAGTACCTCCATTTAAGACAGTCATCCCCAAACATATATGCTTACAATTAACAAAATGGCGACTGGGGATAAATATATCAGCCTATAATCTCTACGCCAAATAATTCGGGGTCCAGCTCCTGTACTATTTGGTAGTGCAGTGCCATCAGTGGTCGAGAGTTGCCTACAATGCCGATCTGCATAGCTCCTTTAAATCCAGATTGAGGTCTGAGAGCTTGGGTCGTAATGCGGTAATTCGAAACGAAACGACAATCACGTAGAAATAGCATAGTATTGAATAGTACAAGAAAAATTATTTTTAATAAAAAAAAAGAGATGAAGCCGCATATACATTCATATACATATGAATAAAAAAATTAATCCCTACTTTTCTTGGTCACGCCATAAGTTAAGAATGACTTAACGAACGAATGATGGACGGATCACACATGGCGTAAATTGGGTTCCTTGGTTAGACTTCTGCCTACGCCTTTGAGGATAAAAGCGTAATGTTATCTTTTCTATATTTCTCTGCTTTATATAAAAAAGAATACACTTCGTTTTTTCGGTATAGCTATCGAAGCCACGTAATATTTAGTATAATTCTTCATATCTTAGTCACAGGATAAGGACTTCAACTTAACAGTGAAACTCAATTCCTGGTTAAATCGTTAGTTCTGAATCATTCATCAGTGCATTTGTCAAATGTGGTCATAGATATGATTTCAATCCTAGACAACATTTTCGTTGTGTGTTAATTGTATAAAACTCAAGCAACTGCTCACGGTTGCGCCCGTCGTCGCCCGCGAGACACCTTGCCCGCTACAAGAGTCCCTAAAACACTGTACGCCGCCAATAACATCTATTGGTGAGATAAGACGAACTTTTGGGGATGAGGTTTTGCATACAAGCCTCAGAGACGCTAATGCGATGCAAAAAAACAAATATCACAAAATAAAAGACCCAAAACAGGTTAAAAAATTTACAATATTGTTAGGAAATGAAGCGATTTTGATTTAATGAACAACTGCCAAATGCAAATTGTCGACTGCATCGGCCCGTCAAACACTCAGGGTTTTTATAGCAAAAGGTATCACAAATACCCTGACAAAAATATTTTTATCTTAACAATATTTTTATTAGTTTAATGATATTTGAATACATCCGACTAGACCCAGGGGAATTGCCGTCACCTATTTCGGTTTCTAACTATATAATATCTGTAGACCGCTATACACACTATATCACCATGTAATCACGAGTAATATTACACAGTATGTGAATATTAAGTTCTGTCGCATACCGTACAGTATGCGGTGAGGACGCATTCCGCGGCGGGAGTAATTGCGGTGCGCTGACCGCACCTGCGTCCACACCTACCTTATATGAGGTGTGAATGTCTGCATTTTGAGAGTTAGTGCGTTGAACTTATAGTCTAAACTTTGAAATTTTATGACTAACGTTTGCTTAAGTGTAAAAATGCTCATTGGCCTGTTTGTTTAAAAGCCGACCGTAGCCGTTAGAACGTTGTTGAGCTCTCTTCCGAGGTAAAAGGAATCTTATTTTCATGTCTTTAAGTGATTTATGTTCTTTTATCAAAATATATTTATCTGTTTATGTATTAGGTTTACGAACGTGGCTGGTTTGCCAGGTTTACGAACTTCACAAAATTATAAGTATCAATAATGCTTTTGTACGTTTACGCGAATGTTATACTTTGAAATTGAATTGTTCTTTATATTATATATTTCTCCCGTTAGAGTTGGGAGAAAAGTCCAGAAAAATAGTTTAATTTCAATATAAGTGTCTACTTAGAATTAGCACTAATATAATCTTAATATTATAATGACAAATGGTTTGAAAAATTAAAATCACGTCTATGACGGTTTAGCATAAGATTTATTTTGGTTTCATTACGCCGGGATTTCTATTTAGAAATAGCATGCCAGTAAAAGCATCAAGCAGTCAGTCAGCGATTGTTCATGCCTGACTGAAGGTGTTGAAGCGGTGTGAAGTGGAAGTAAATGGCTTGAGGACATACTCCGTAAGCAAACGCTTTCAAGGGGAAAATTATAACCAATACAGTTGGTTGTGTTTCAAAGGAAATATTTAAATTGCGTATTAAACAGTAGAGACTCTTTAAATAAAAGTAGTTTAGTCATGTGCCGCTAGATGTTGTTTATTTTTATCTTGTCCCTAACCTATATTGGAAGCGTCACGCCTTTAGCTAATAGTGATATATCTCAAAATTACATAGTAATGCATAGTACTACAGTTTTATTAATATTACGTGATATTACTTTAATGTCCTAGACACAAAACGTCTTGACTTTCTCTACACCTGATCCTAAAATTAAGTAACTAACTACCCCAGCGGCGGAGTTGTGTTATCTCCGTGGTACCACCATTCTGAGTTCCCAGATTCGAATTCTGGGTTGGGCATAATGATATTGTGTTTTTCCCTCAGATTAGGATGGAATTCTGACCGATAAGGCGATAATCTCGTTCCTCATCACATCGAAACTTCGGGACGTTATGTGTATTAGTGGGTAATCCTAAAAACTACACTAACATTGAATATCTGTAGACAAATATCACTATCATAACACATGTGTCCATGTCCTCGGCTGTTTAAAGTTAGCCATTACAGGATAATCGGCTTAGTGTCCAACCCTCGCGTTGCCCGGTACCATAGTAATCCCGTCAAAGTAGAACCGAATTGCATTTCAATTACAATCAGAACGTACGGCGGAACTATTGCTATTTGGAAACGTAGAATGGCTACGTAGTGTTTATGAGAGATCACTCACGTCTAATAGCATTAATTATAGTAATAATCGAAGTATAGGTGACCTTATTTACAGTGTTATATAAAGTTAAAGAGTTTGTTTGTTTGAACGCGCTAATCTCAGGAACTACCGGTTTGAATTGAATAATTCTTTTAGTGTTGGATAGTTAATGTATCTAGAAAAGCTTTAGGCTATATGTCATTATGTTATGACCAATAAGAGCGAAGCAGTAATGAAAAGTGTTGCATCAAAACCGGGAAATTTATTCTTTTTGAGAGCTTCCGTTGCGTGCGCTGCGTAAATGTACATTTATGACGGAATTATTCCTCTTAAAAATCCTAAAGTATATATTATAAAACAAAGTCTCTCGCCACATCTGTCTTCCTCACTGAAGACGATAAACTCAAAAATACCCAACGGATTTAGATAAAGTTTGGTATGAAGATAGTTTGAGACTCGGGAAGGACAGAGACTGTTTATCCCGGGAAAATATAAAACGGGACTTCTATCCCAGAAATAGTTTACAGGCGGGTGAAACTGCAGGCAAAAGCTAGTCATAATATAAATCGTACGTTATGTATATTATATTTACTCATCATAAAACCAATTTTGCCCAAATTCGTTTCCATTTCCGCGTCAAATTGCAAACACGGGACACAATCAAGCCGTTCTTAAGAAATATTACAAGATATCTAAGGAAAATTGCTTGTCTTTTCATATGTGGATGCAAAGTACTCATTATCATCCACGATTACCAACGCTTCTGCCGACCCATTGTATCGGTCCTGGAGAGGTTTAAGATACGAACTTAATGCGAATATATTTATGTTGATAAACGTTCCCAATCGCTATTTCTGGAATAATGGGGAATATTGGCCAATGTTAATGCTGAGGACTTTGATCGTGTTTTTTTTTATACTAGCATGGTGAAGTGATCCTGGCACTGATGATGAGTGGAGCAGGATCTAGATAGACTCTCGAATGGTGAGTACTCGCCAGTCGACATAATTATGCCGGCCTGCTTGACGCTTAAACCTACAACACCTCAGGTGCGGTAGTCGCTTCCAGTTCTGATACTCATATCCTTATTTTAGAGATAGATCCAAAGATAGCGTTTGAAATAGTTTATTATATTATTAGTTTAAAAGGCCGCAAAAATATCTAAAATTCTTTTAAACTTTCTATAACAACACAACAATACACTATATTACTTCTATTTACAAATCATAATGCATTGCGCTAGGCATCCTGTAAAACGACGTGTAAATTGTAAACATAATATACAGTCCATATAACTTATTTCTATGTGAAAATTAGCACAATATGAATCGCATTCCGCACATAACTTGCACCTTATCTCAGCAATAGAGAATCCTCGGAGCGTGTGTTTAATCAGCACCCTGTAGATTGTCTAAGCAATATACCATACCCTTCTACCAGTTAAAAATGTGCGCGAATCTTCAGAACCTCCAAACGCTTTCTATCTTTGTCATTTTGTACGTTTATGAAAGTAATAGACTTAATTTTAAATTTGGAATGTGAAAACCCGATGGTCATGGCTTACTTCGACAATGGTATCATTAACAAAAAAATCTAATATACAAAACGAGAGCTGTCACTACAATTATTGTTTAATGCTTTTATTGTTACCAGTATAGGGCTTAATAAAATAATTAAGCATATTGAGTAAAAAAAATTGCAGACAAGACACATTTATAAACAGTTTATCACGCTCAGTCTGTGGAATGCCTGTTTCGGACACTTGCTGAACTGAGGATTAATATATGTATTGAAAACGAGTTTGCGTAATTTTAGGCTGACCTTGGGGATGAGACTGTGATGCTAGAACATGAAAGCCCGTAGTAAACTCGCTGCATGGAGCCATTGTTAGTGCAAAATTTGGCGATTTTTTTTAGGTCATAATAAGATTATTTTTCGTTTGATTCTGATAAAAGCTATCTGTGAAATTTACTAAACGTCAAGCTTAGGGCTCCGAGGCAAGTCATTTCTCTTCCTCACGATTCGGGGAGCCTCTTAAGCGGCGGCCTGTAGCATTACCCTATATTTACACCCCTGCATTAGGAGGAGGTAATGCTTTTACATAATATTGAGTTTGGAGTGGATTTGTAGCATGTAATTATTTGTTCTGTTTCTAACATCTTCTTCTATACTTATAATAAATCTGTAGAGAGGTCAATTCTGTACATGAAATATATTTCCAAAATAACTATCAGGGGGTGATTAGGGATCGATACTGATGCCAAAAATGCAATTAGTAAAATTTTTGTCTGTCTGTCTGTCTGTCTGTCTGTCTGTATAACCGTTATAGAAACAAAAACTACTCGACGGATTTTAACGAAACTTGGTACAATTATTTGTCATACTCCTGTGCTGGTTATAGTATACTTTTCATCACGCTACAATTAATAGGAGCAGAGCAGTGAAGGGAAATATTGGGAAAACGGGAGAAGTTACTCCATTTTTAAGCTTCCGTCGCGTGTGCAACCTTAATGGTTAAAGCTACACAGAAATCATGTATGACGGAAATGTTCTTAAAATTATGTAAAAAATATCCCACGACAGCATATGTCTATCTTTTATGGTTGACTCACAATAACACGTGTAACTCCCGATAGCTTAGCAGTTCGAAGCTTTCTCATTATATTTGTCTACTCTTACGTTTATAACACTCTCAGTCATCCCTAATTAAAAAAGTTAACATTATTAAATATTCCATAAAAAAGAATCATAGAAATCGGTATAGAAACACCAAAGTTATACATGAAATACGCTAATAATAAGCCATCATGCGTGAATACTGAATCATGCTTTAAGGATTATTTTTGTATATATATAAGGTCGCGAACGCACAGGCAGGCGGCTTGCTTGGCACCTAGAGGCTAGCGAATCACCTAGCGAGTAGCTTCGTAAAACGAACGTTCGCGACCGGCTCCATTTTTGAAGTCCGAAATCCACGCGGGCGAAGCTGCGGGCGGAAGCTAGTTATTAATATAACGACATAAATAAAGATATATAAGCCGCCCTATTTACGCCATATAAATATTTCTATAGCGTCAGTCTACCACTTTGAACATAGGAATTTATCAATAAACGGAACGTGTTTGAACAGTCAGACTGATTGGATTGATCAATAAGACTTGAATGTGAGTGGCGTTAAGTGGCCGTAGAGAAGCGATGCTACTCCCTTTGATCTTGGATTTATGGTAGATCTTGTAAGTGCAGTCATTTTGAAAAGAATCACTGATATAGCCGAGACGCCTTTCTACAATCATTAACCGAAATAGAAGACAAAGAAAAATATGGGCATTCCCACATGTCATTCATTACATGAATATGCAGGCCGCTTTCGACAGGTTCGTCTGGAAATCTTCAGGAGAGGCGTATGTTCAGCAGTGGATTTTATATGGCTCATAATATTTTTTTACATATCAGATATTATATAAGATATATCATTCCCGTACATAACGTTAGCAGTGGCTACAGCTCCAGGTCTGTTTTCTTAAAGAAACATGAGTCTGTCTGTATTGTTGTCATTGGTGTGCAGTATAAGTTTTTTTTCTATTTAAATAAAGATTTCCATAATGTTTAGTGGTGTTTCTTCTCTAAATATATTGATGTGTTATTATTGAAATTTAAAGAGGCGTTAGTAAAAAACATATTTTTTTTATTTTTGATTCATGTAAATACATTTATTTTCTAAATCACAGTTACAAAAATATTTACATACATTTAAGCTGTTGTTTAATTTATATCAAGATTTAAAACGTTTGCGTTTGAACAACAGCGTCATATTTTGATACTCAATAAAAATAATTAAAAATTCAAGGTTCGTCATATCTATAAAATAATCAAGTCCAATCCAAGTCACCTGCTTAGTAAATTTGTCGACTAATACCTGGGATTTATAAATGAAAATCGCATTTTCGCGGAACTGATTATATTATCTTAATATGTAAGTTACAATATGAACAGTGGATTAATTTGTTCGCAGTTCCTAACAGCAACCCTATATCGCTCAGTTCAGCTCCTCGGGCAGGACCACGGGTTCGGGGACCACTACCTCTGGAATGCTGGGGCTAGGCAGGACCACTGGCTCGGGGACTGCGACCTCAGGAAGGCTGGGGCTAGGCAGGATCACGGGCTCAGGGACCACAATCTCCGGGAGGCTGGGGCTAGGCAGGACCACGGGCTCGGGGACCACGGCCTCAGGAAGGCTGGGGCTAGGCAAGACCACGGGCTCAGGAACCACGGCCTCAGGAAGGCTGGGGCTAGGCAAGACCACGGGCTCGGGGACAACAACTTCAGGAAGGGAAGGACTAGGCATGACGATCGGCTCAGGAAGGCTGGGGTTTACGTCAACGATGTTAACGGGTCCGGGGGCAGGCTCAGCGGCGGCAACATTACCACCGTTCACGTTGATGATGATCTGGACCAAATGAGACGCTTGAGCGGGAACGTTAACCACGGGGGCGGGAGCCGCGCTCTCGACAACAATAGCGGGTCCCACGGCGATGGGAGAGGGTTCGAAGGACTCCAAGATGGCGGGTCCAACAGCGATGGGGGATGAGACCACGGGCTCGGGACCGGCGGGGCCGATGCCAATGGATGGAGGGATAATGGGTTCGGGTCCAGCAGCACCAATATCAACGATGGGGTGGATGACATCTTCGGCTCCGGAACCACCGATACCAATACTCGGTGGGATGACTGGTTCAGGTCCGGCAGCACCGATGCCCGGCATCGGTAGGAGGACGGGTTCGGGTCCAGCAGGGCCAATGCCGATAGACTCAATCAACACTGGCTCGGGTCCAGCGGGGCCGGGCTGGACGAAGGAGCGTGTGGGGCCCGCTACGGCCAGGGCCGCCACGGAGGCGATAATCAGCAGGGTTCTCATAATAATATTTGCTGCGAACACAAAATATAAAATTTACCACATTAATGCACCTTGATAAAGATTTATTTATACTAATTAAATCGGAAGAAAGAAATATGATTTTAACTTGTTAATCACTTAAATTGGCGTTGATTTAAATAGTCAAATAATTTCACATCACCACGCCTTACCTGTTCTGTTTGCTTAGTTGGTCAACAAACTATGATATGATAATTTGGCATTTCCCTTATATACGAAAATACAATATCTAATTTCAACGTAATTAACAAATTAAGATAATAATTTATTGCACTTAATACCACATTTAGATAACCTGTCGAGGTGTGCGGTAGGATTAGCGTTCGTGATTGATCATAGCAGGTATACAAGCGATTAACAACTTATGTCACCCTGCGAAATGTGCATAAAAACTTCTGACAGACAAATTCTGCATTCAAGGCAGGTTGGCATAATAGTGCCAATTGTGATGGGAATAAAGTTAAATTCATAAAAACAATTCTAATTTGAGAAGATGTTGTATTTAGGAGATCAATTTCCTAATTTCACAGCAAATACAACTGACGGTGAAATAAATTTTCATAATTACCTTGGAGGTTAGTGGTGCATTTTGTTTTCTCACAGCGGACTTCACTCCAGTGTGCACGACAGAGCTGTCTCGGGTGCTCATTCTCCTGCCAGGGTTTTCTAAACGTAACACCAAAGTAATTGGCCTGTCGTGTGATACTGTCACCTCACATGTGGTGTAAGGACATCAATAGCTATGCTGGACGCAAAGAACCATTCCCGTATCCAATAATAGGAGACAAGAACTGAGAGATTGCCACGAAGCTTGGTATGATTGACAGACGAGTTAGACCAAGTTGGGATGCCGATGTCTGCTCGAGCGGTCGTTGTAGACCCTAGCAAGCAGTATCGGCTATCGATCTTGTACCCTGCCACCCCTAGAATTTTGATGAGATTCTCCGTGTGCTGGACTCCCTGCAGCTTACGGATAAAGCCAAAGTAGCGACCCCTGTGGACTGGAAGATGGGCGAAGACTGTATGGTGTTGCCAACCTTACCGGCAGACCAAGTGGAGAAACTATTCCCGCAAGGAGTGAGCGTAGTACCCCTGCCGTCTTGGAAAAGCTACCTCAGGAAGACCCGTTGCCCTAAGGTTTAAAATGTATTACCAATTTTATGTTATGGTTGTATTTGAAACAGGCTTGCTATTTATTAGTAACTATATTCATGAATAAAAGTTTTTAGTGTTATTTTATAAATTATAATTACTTACCAGGACCTGATAAGATATTGTTGAAGAGGCTAAAAATTATTTTGTTTGCAATGCATATCGATGGTGAAAAAATTTTAACTAGTTTCTAAGAACGAAGACAAACGGTGAAAGAGAATATCGTCAGGAAACCTGCATACCTGAAAAGTTCTTCATAATACTTACGAAAGTATGTAATGTCTACCAACCCGCTCTAAGCCACCATGGTGAACTGAGACCGAAACCCTCTCAGTAGTAGACCAGGCCGTTGCCCAGCAGTAGCACAGTATATAATATAAGGTTAATATCATTACAATATATTTTTAAAAAATCTGCTCCCTTTTTGATTTTTGTATGCTTCGTCAGGGTTTTATTCCTAATACTAAAACAACAAAATAGTTGCACAATCACATTTTATCAAAAACCTATACGGAAAATAAATAATTTATATACATAGAGATAAAAATGGCTAGACAAAGAGGACTGTGGATCATTTGCTCTGTCGTCACAGGCACCATAAATCATAATATCATAAAATAATCGTTAAATTTCTTTTATCAGATTAAAAAATATCTCTATGATTAATGTATTAGCATTATTTGAAATCGATGTCATAAAGTTATGTTGAGTTTTTATTTATTTATTAAAGTTGCATCAACTTAGTAATACCATCAAACTTTAACATTAGTATAGATTACAACTGCTTTTTGTTAAAGAGCTACTTATAAAATTATAGATGCAAACGACAATTCAAATTATAGATAAAAAAAGCATTATTACAATAAAATAAAATAAAATTAGATCTAAAATTTAAGCTATACTACAACAAATAAAAAATTCATTTAAACGAACAAAATTACTATTATTAATTAATTTATGAGTTTTAATGTATTATGACAAAAATATTGGCTCTTATAATTCAAAAATTTTGCGTGTTTTTTATTAACTTAGTAGGCAAATGAGGGAGCGGTTCGCCTGATGACAGCATTCGCCACCCATGAACTTTGCAATGCCAAAGGCAAAGCCAAGCCGTTGCTAACCGGGAAAATCTATTTAAGAATTACCATAGATAGTGGACTTGAATGAGCTTAAGATCACGTCTTTTATCATAAAAAGATACGTATACGGAGTACATATTTGAATGGCTCCGAGATAATATAATATAAAATATTGGTACGTGATTTCTATAAATTGTGTTTTAATAGCGCTTTACAGACCAAAGATGATTATACCTGATAAACAAAATGCTTTTGTTAGTCATTAGATTGCAATTTATTGCATCTAAACTTGTAATGAAAAGTTGCATAATAATATTTTTCTATTACGTATGCTAACGCAAAACATTGTTTTTTTTAAGAAATGACAAAAAATATATTATGATTCAGGCACGACAAAGTGACTGCACCTGATGATAAATGGAGTTGGGGCCCATAGAATGTCGACTGACGAGAGATGATTACCCTCTTAACATCATATTAATATTTGTTATCTATCCTGCGACAGCATTAACGCAAATTACTTTTAAATTAATCCTGCTACGAGTAACCTAAATCTGTTAAATGAAAATGAATAAATTAATTTTTATTAACATAAATGGTAGCCTAGTTGGTTGTGGAACGGACTGCCGAGACGAATGTACGCAGGTTCAAATCCCAAGGGCACACACCTCTGACTTTTCTAAAAAATTATGTGTGTATTCTTTGTGAATTATCGCTTGCTTTCACGGTGAAGGAAAACATCGTGAGGAAACCTGTATACCTGAGAAATTCTCTATTAGGATTTTCGAGGGTGTGTGCTACCAACCCGCACTAGGCCAGCGTGGTGGACTAAAGCCTATACCCTTTCAGTAGTAGAGGAGGCCCGTGCCCAACAGTGGGACAGTATATAATTCAGGGCTGATATTATTATTATATTATATTATTAAATTAATGTTGTTCGAATTCTTTGAATCTTTTAAACAACTACTATCATGTGAGAACAACATATATAATCTAATCTGTGGCACATTACGACAAGTTGGCGCGGATGAAATCGCGCAAGCATACCACAGACGCCTTCGTGTAATTGCACGCGCGGTTTTGCTCGATTTAGCTCATAACTGCACATTAGGCTGTCCTGCACGACGTTAATTGTACATTCCAAATGATGCGAACGTTGATTAGTGAAGTCCGATTTAGCTGTATGAGGTTTTGATGCCATTACGTCTGCATGGATGCTAATTTAGATGGGCTGTGTTTTCTGCCGCGTTCTATTTCTGCCGCAAAGTAAAATTTAACACACACTGTTCTGTTGCAGTTTAAACTTGTATCCAGTAGTTCTGGGCATTATGAGACTTAACATCTAATTCCTAAGGATGATGATAGCAGTGTACAGCCACGCATTTCTTTGTGATTCATACGGTTGCTACCATTTGTGGGTAGCCGTAATGTTTACCTTCGGGTGAGCGGTTTGCTCGTCTTTTTTTTACGTGCACAACAAAGTGACCGCACCGCACCTGTAAGTAGAGTGGGGTCAAAGAGAAAGTCGACTGAGGCTGATGATTACCCCTCGGCAGTCAACACAATTATCTCGGCCTGTTGGAACCGGATATACCCAGGCTGATCCCGGAACGCGACACACATACGTGGGCCACTATTGTCATCATCATTTCAGCTCTTGAATCGTCCACTGCTGGACATAGGCCTTCCCCATGGAGCGCCACAGGGACCGGTTCTGGACCGCCCTCATCCATCGGACTCCGGCGACCCTCACCAGATCGTCGGCCCATCTCGTGGGGTCCTGCCTACGCTGCGTCTCCCGGTTCATGGTCGCCACTTCAGAACTTTTCTACCCCAACGGCCATAAGTTCTACGAGCTATGTGCCCTGCCCACTGCCACTTGAGTTTCGCAACTCTAAGGTGAGCCACTATGGTGGGTTTTAATACCTTATGTACGGTGGTCGCTATCCGGGCAGATATAAAATATCAACCAGTAGTGTTTCATAATCATCATCAATTATATCTAAGCGACAAATCAACCAAAAAATGAGTTATGTATATTTTTTGTAATTGCCAGACTTTTCTGCTTCGTTTGATCTTTATTTTATTTCTAGGACGATTTATTGGTGTAATATAAATTGTTGTTATAAATTATCTTATTAACATAAAAACTTTTAATCGCTTTATTTAAAAGTTAACTGATTGTCGTTTAGATATAATTTTCTTTCAAGAGTTTAACATCTATCCCGCCACAAAGATCGAACTTCCAACAATGTCATCCTCCAAGAAGCAAGTGATAAAAAGATTAACAATTACTTAACCAAAACAACCCTGGCCAAGTCAAAGTGTAAAGGTGAACGTCCATTACTGCCGAAACAGTTTAGCTCGTTACGCAGATTGATGCCGGTGAACTTCAAAACTGCTATTTGCTTAAGGACACTTCTCAACTCCGAAGTTAGGCCGTTTCTGTACTTCGTTTCTTTATGTTTTTGTTGCGATGTGTTTTGTTTAGGCTTGTTGTGTATTGTGTGGGAATGATAGCTGTAATGAGGGTTTCATGACTAATCGGGTAAGTTATTATGGCATTTTCAATATGAGTTTAAAGTCTAGAAGTGTGACCTGTACCAGCTAAAAGGCTCAACGCTATATTTCCATAAATAAGATTTTAATTACATGCCTCCTAAATTCGGTAAACTGTAGATAGTCAACTCGAATTGCCGATTCGTTCGATAGGTACAAAAAAACTCATAATTCATTTTTTTAATCCGAAGCTGCCTAGAAATTCTATACCCTACAAACTTTTATTAAAACAAGAATAAACCGCAAAACCGCTACTAATAACTCTAGTATTAAACCAAATTAGGTCAACTTGCTAAGTTAATTCAATTGTGGAGTGCAACAGCTGCTCCGTTGTCCCACATCTGCCATCTTACGAGAACATGCTTACCACTTTCTTAATAAAGCGTGTCTAGTTTTGATGTGGTTACCTAATCATAGTTTAGTAGTTAATGTGTTATTCTTTTACTATCTAAGCAGCCGGTCTTCATCTGAATAGCCCCTGCTTTGTCCTTTTTTATTTTATGTAGCTTTTGCTCGCGACTTTGTCGGTGCGAAAGAATTCTTCCAGGATAAAATTCCCGTTGTATATTTTCCTAGGATAGAAAGTAGCCTATGTACTGTCTGCACCAGGGGAAACCTGCGAATGAGATACTGGAATCCCTCAGCTTTGCGACTGCAGGGACCTGGATGAAAGTTGAGAGGAGATATTTGGAGAAGTGTGGGGGTAAGGAAAGGATCTTAGGATGAAGAGAGGAGAAGAGGAAATGTTCGCGAGCACCCATAGGCGTCAATGTGTAGTCACAATCATGAGGTATACACACTAAACTATTTGCCTAGAGCCGCGGCAAATGTCCCCACGTGCATGGGAGTATATTTTTTTTTTATTACTTTAAATGACGAGCCTAGCTTGCCATTCGCCTGATGGTAAGCGATGCCGCCCATAAACAGTAGAAACACCATCCAACACCTTGAATTACAGTATTGATTGGTATTCCACTGCGCTCGCCATTCGGTGTGAAGACTGAGCGCACAAGAATTTGCAACCTAGATTATTCTTTATAACTTTCAAAACTAGTTCTTTATGTCCATGTTCATTTGTTTCTGTCCCATTTGGGCCATTTCCATGATGAGGCTCATTCCAGTCTCATGAACGCAAAACGTCTCAAGCCTCTAATGGGCATGAAGTAATTTACCGCGACGCTATTATGTTTTATTACACATTTTAGTCTAGAAATAGTGCTTATTTTTCACCCCAAATGGCATAGACATATTGAGGCGGTTTAGTAAATGTTCCAAATTGAATAGATAAGTTCAAACTTAATAATAATACCAGGCCTGTATTTTTTTTTATTGAAATTATGATTTTCCCTGAGATTCCTGATTTCTCTGAAATACGGCATATTCAGGGTCATTTTGACGTGATACTAAATGAAACTACATACTTATCTACTTGGAAATAACACTTAATAATAAGTTACTTGAGCTGTAGATGTAAAATAAAAAAGTGTAAGTTTCGAACAAAATAAATATTAATAAAAAGTAATTTTAATTTTACGCGCCCAAAAGCCACTACTACTACTACTCTAAGAGAATTCGTTGCTATGGCAACATTATACTTTCAGTTAGAAATACACCCTAGCACTCACCCTATTCACATTAAACTACAAAATGATCAAAAAATGAGAAAATTAAAACCAGATTTTTTCGTGAAAATATTAGTTATTAATTGACCTGATTGATCCTGTATACACATTAAGACATAATATTATAAATTCTTATAATTATAGTACTTTCAGCAAAAAGTACTTAACGCCATTTTTGGAACCCTATTTGTTTTAAACCGAATCATTAAACCAAAGCTAGAAGATACTAAAATATATTTTCATTCAACTTCAAATTGGAAACGATAGCTACGGAATTATCAAGACTTTTCAACAGCCATACTAATTAAACTGGTCAAATTTAAGCCCTCATATAAAATTCTATCAAGAAAAAACTAATTTGAAATGGCGCAGTGTTTCGAACGATCTTCAAAATGAAATAGGAACGGAATAATTGCTACTTTTTTTTATACAGCCATGACAAACTCACCTCACTGTACCTGATGGTAAGTGGAGTGGGGTCCAATAGAGTGTCGACAGACGAGAGATGATTACCCCTCGACAGTCGACACAATTATGCCGGCCTATTAGAGCCGGATATACACAGGTTGGTAATGGTACGCGACACACTTACTTGGGGCACTATGACGGTTTTTAACACCTTTTGTATAAACTGTGGTCGCTATCCAGGCGGATATAAAATATATCCTACCACCAGCAAAACACTTATGATAATTTCCTTCAATCGAAAAACTAGTTTTAAATATTAATCGGCTATGTAATCATGCTATATAATTTATTGAAGCATTTTTAATCTAGCAAAAAACGATTTCGTATTACATTTTATATTTTATTCGATAAAATGTTTATCGATGAGAATTAATTGAAAATCGGATATTGAAAAATTCGGACTAAATTTAAAACCCGGTATCGAAAATAGTTTCAGGCTTAACGAAAACCAAAAATGAATACATATTTAATGTTGCAAACTGAATAAGTTAACCGCTCTGTATTAGCTCAAATAAATATGAAAACAATTGTAACACTATTAACGAACAATTCCAATAAATTAATTTGAATTATTAATTAACCAGTCTATCGGATGACACCAATCACAAAATGGTGGACCTTTTTAACATTAAAGCAAGCAAGATGGCGGCACGTCAGTTAATTTTTTTTATACAGTCTGCTATTGATAAATATATTTCGCTTTCAAGTTTATTTTAAGTTGAAATATATGAACGAAAAAATAATTACGTCATATCTTTTACCATTTTTTCACGTTTGTTACCAGATAACGTATTTATCCAGATATATATTTACTGCACTGTAATAAATATGGGTTAATATAATGCGAAAATTTTTCAACCATATTCTAGGAATAGCAAAGAATGAATATAAATGAATTAGACTAGATCCTCTCTACACTCTTCATTTCCATTGTTATACCAATGCCTTCTTTTTACAATAGTAAGCCAGTACATTATCGCAAGAGTCAATAAGTTTATGAACCTTAAACACCAACAATGCCAAAGAAGGAATTAAAGGCGTGGGACGTCATGTTCCGGTCTTTGATGACTACTTCATGAAACTATATATCAGTCTCTTTCAAAATAGTTTCAATTGAGTACTTATATGAAAAATATTTCCTACACCTCTGCATTTGCAAGCGAAAAGATTTTATTGAATTTCATCTTACACATGACCCAAATCTGTCTACGCTTGGAACATAAAATCAACTAACGCACGCAGCCGACTAAGTACGAGGCGTAATTTGGCTCGGCGTGAAGCGAAACAATAAATATAAAATTTTAGGCACCCACTTATGAACAGCCGGCAAACACGTCTAAGTTTTGACAGATGTAAAACGGTACCCGCGCGATACGTTCGCTCCGCGAGTTATAAAACGACTGGGGAAACATACGATGCTTAATTTTGTATTCACACTCTGAAAAATAATAAATATACTCAAGATTTTTTTTAACGCTAAATAGTCGCGCGATCTTCATCCTCTGCATAAAAGGAGGTAAAAACCTATTGAGAATTTTTCTCTATTTAAGCATGTTTAAGAAGGATTTGGATTGGTTTTTATGCCGCCAGTGAGTGACAATTTAGATGTAACCATGAAATAAATGTGTACCGATCATAGTTTCCCCCTATTACTATTTCTGTGGAGATTTATCTTAAATCTTAACAGTCCGACATCCAAACATCATAAATCATAATTGTTTATTGTTTAAATCTATCATTCAAATAAATTTGTCTTGAGGCTTTACGTAATCTTTACACAAAGGTATGTTATGTAGTTGATTACTTTATACGTTTTTATCTTTAGTACACTTCAGTTTTTAACTGTATCCACTCCATTGCAGCAAACTCGATTTCGCGGCTCAGACAATGCAATAACTTGCAATCACTGTGCGATATTGGAGTTCGTATAAAATCCAATCAACCGTAGTCTATCATAGAACGATATTCTGGGATATGGCCGACGAAATTCTATTTCTGTTTTTCAGTATAAAAATCTTTAAAATAATTTTGAAGACTTTTTGCAAAATATTATATTATACTGATAATCTGCAATTACTAATTTGATCATAATTGATCGCAAACGGTGGTCTACCTTCGGCAGTGGACGATGATAGCCTGATTAACGAACTTACTACATTACCAATATTTATTATACACGAATGCATAGGTAGGGACCCAAAAAGGTTTTTTTTTGACACAGGCAAGGAAAAGTGATACCTCTGCAGCTAATATACTTACCAAAGAGTGTGGTCCTAAATGTTGCCTAAAAAGAGATGTTTTTCCCTGGCGTATCGACTCAATTATGCCAGCCTGTTTGAAACTGGATATGATCTCGGACCGGACACAGTTACGCAGGCCACTATGGCGTATTTTACTTCTCTTTAAAGGAAGGGGGATTCCAGTATTCCCATCGCAGCTCTCCACCGGTGTTGACTGCATGATCAATAATCAACTTATACGAGATAAGGTGTTAATTAAACTTCAATATTATACGCTCTCATCAAAGTAAAATACAAAACGCTTACACCCGTCCGCAATAATGTCCCGTATTTTTTAATCCCAAGGAAAATAAGCCCGAAGCAAATGAAATACCCTCGCGAGGAGCGTTTTATGAATTCATAACATCTGGATGACGTTTTTATTTTGTTCATTACTAGAGGAAGTTTGTTTAATAACTTCGTTAACGTTGCTTCGATGAAGGCGTTACGATTTAAAAGTCTCGACGGGTTTTTTTACAGGTTTAAATAAAGTTCATCTACGCGTAGTAAGTCTGCTTAGGTGATTTGATAAGTCGTGGCCCTGCAGTGTGTTTGTCATCCTGATATATTAAGGATACCTATAATAAGTAGATTTCATTTTAAACCGCAACATAGCTGTGCTACAACCTGCTTGGCGAGAGATATAGACAATGCGCTTCAATTTTGTATAAACACATATTATACTTTTAAGTGAATTAAATAAATAAATATTTATGACATTAAATTTGTCCGCTGGCACACAAATTCGTATTCCTTTGCTTTGCCAAGCGAAAAAATAAACGTAGAACTGTACGAAATCAGTGATAAATCGGGATATGCAAATCCCTCTGGATCGCTGCATTATCTGTTTATTTTTGTTATTTACACAAGTGATTTACAACCGTTGCGCTGTCCCAGCGGCGTGCAGTTGAACGGTGTACTAGTAGCGGGAGTGGAAGTTAGGTTATAAAATCACGAATTTATCTGTCGTAACCTAAGCGTGTATTTGTCGAACCAAACTAATATTTCTGCCTCGGTGGCGTAGTTGTATTGCACGTCCGGTACAATAGCGCTCTGAGGTCCTGGGTTCGAATCCCGGGTCGGGCAAAGTGATATTTGGGTTTTTCTGCTCAGTATCAGCCCGGAGTCTGGAATTTGTGCCCGATATGGCGATAGGCTCGCCCCCTATCACATCATGGGACGGAACATACTTGGCGAAAAGTGGGTGCCCTAGTTGCGCCTCTGCATACCCCTTCGGGGATAAAATGCGTGATGGTATGTACTAATATTTCTTTTTGTATATATAGATTTTCCAACAAAAATCATCGAGAGTTTTAAAATTCAAGGGATACAATATTGCATAGAAAACAAAAATTCTAATTTTGTCGCGGTTTTTGTAAAATGGTAAACGACATCCAACT
This sequence comes from Manduca sexta, assembly GCF_014839805.1. NCBI lineage: Eukaryota > Metazoa > Arthropoda > Insecta > Lepidoptera > Sphingidae > Manduca > Manduca sexta. Next base: position 15,859,294 of record NC_051139.1, read on the forward strand.
ATATTTTAATAAGTCTTGGGCAACAATATCTACCAGTTTTTTTCACCTAGAACAAGATTACTATACAATACTCTTCTGTAGCCACCATTATTTTGTATGACACTGACCAAATAAATTTACAGTTAAGCAATCTATGGTTCACCCATTATCTATCCGATACCTAGGCATAATATATGGTCCACGCTACACCTATACAGAGAGAGCCATAGTTAAGGCAAATCTCTGGGTTTTTGCGTAATGCTTTTTCCCGATTATCGAAGAAGTTTTTGTTGTTCCCCTTGCAAGCACATTTCGCGAAGCTCTAAGCGGTGCCATACTCACCACCCTTAAGATAATCTCTGCATTTGTACACCTACAATTTGACCTTACGTTGGCCCATTCACCATTCTTTAAAATCACTTCATCTAGATAAGCGTTGACCTTATTTCGATATTGTGATACATTCTAAAACCTTGCAATATCTGGGCAGTCACGCGTCATATTAGCAAAAATACTGTTATTTTGGTAGTATTACGTCAATAACTCTACATCAGAGTATTTCAACAGAGAGCTTACTTTCTCATCTATCTCTATTAGTGGCTGCGACTCAACGAAATAACATTGTTATGTTTCTTTATTAACCAGACTTTGCTTTAACAAATTGTTGGTTCACCCTTGTTATTGGGGGGATTGTTTTGATATTTGCGATGAGGTCTGATGTCCAAAGTATATACTGAGAATTATTGTCGTCTCTGGATACCACAGTGCGGTGTCCGGAGTTTTGTTTCCAAGTCACTGGTAGCAGGTTTAATAGTATTTCTGTCACAAACATAATCTTGAATTATATGAACTCAATAGTAACAAATCATCTTTATTGCATATAATAATGATATCAGCCCTGCATACCGTCCCACTCCTGGGCACGGGCCTCCTCTACTACTGAGAGGGATTAGGCCTTAGTCCTTCATTGCATATCATGTGTTAATGCAGAGCGCTGGTCCTAACTACGAATCCAAAATTCACGAAGTTTGTGTCATAAGACAACATCAAAGCGGTAGACAGAGGTGTAACCAGAGCACCAACTCTTCGACATATATGCTCCGTCCCATAATATGATACGATGCGAGTCTATCGCCATTTTAGACATAGTACCCAGATTCCAAGCTAATAATAAGTAAAAAAACCAAATCTCACTTTGCCCGAACCGGGATTCGTACTCCGTTTCTCAAACGATATTCATACCGCGCACGCAATACAACTACGCCACCAAGGTAGTCATAAAATAAACTGAAATTAAATCGACATCAAACTTTATTCAAACAAATATTATATCAACGTATAAATATCATATCATAACTCGATTGTTCAAAAAAACACATTTTTATAAGTAACTCTACAATTAAAATGCGTCATACTTATTGTTTCATTGTATCATCATTTGTGTTTGAATTTACACTTATATATACGGCTGAAGAGTTTGTTAGTTTGTTTGAACGCGCTAATCTCAGGAACTATTGCTTCAGATTAAAACAATGTTTAAGTGCTGGATAGCAGTGGCGAAGCGTCTATACAACCCGATTCCTACCGGCTTCCCTTTTAGGTTTATTTACGATTGTCTTAGGTTTTTTTTTCACGGGTTACCTTTTGAAAAATTCCACCCTTCGCCACTACTGGATAGTCCATTTATCGAAGAAGATTATAATATATGAATCTGAAGAGTTTGTTTTGAACGCGCGAATCTCATAAGCTACTAAACCTATTTTGATATTTTTTTCACTAATAAGAAGCGACGTTACTCCCGAGTGAGGCTTTTTATCCCGGGAAAATATGAAGCAAGACTGTTATCACGGAAAAGTCTACGCGAACGAAACTGCGAGCAAAAGCTAGTACTTTACATGCATATACGTTAGTTGTTATTTAGAACATTAATTATGATTGGCAATAATTTATTGTGTTCCAATCATCGGGTTGAGCAGGAAGGATTTGACGCGCTAATCAGTTTTGTTAGCGTTAATACGACTTATCTGATTATAGCATTTGGGTTGGTATGGCGCCCTACCTTAATTAATTCCAAAATCAAAATCGTTTTATAACTCCAAAACTTTGCTTGGAAAATTTACAATCAAAATAAACTCGACAGTAGAGTGAATTCAATTTGTGAAAGTATTTTCGGTTAATATTTACAAATAACACATCTTTATAACATTAAGATGCATTTTTCTTGTAAAGTAACATTTAGCTTCCTTGCACGTTTTAGTTATACATTACTAAGTGTTGGTTGCGGCTTCGCCCGCGTGAGATGCCTTTCCCGCTATAAAAGTCCTTAAAAGATTATAATGATAGCGCCATTTATTTAGAAAATTCAATTATTTAGCATTAGAGCAAATTACCTATTAGTAGTCTACGCAGGACATGGCATATGTGACGAATTTCATTGAAATCCATCAAGCTGCTTCTACGTTTACTCCTAAAATTTCATAAATAATTGTATTACGGTACGGCTCAGTGCTGAGGTCTCTGGTTGGATCCTCGGGTCAGACAAAGTGATATTGGGTTTTTCTACTCAATATCAGCCCAGAGTCTCGAGTTTGTGTCCGATATGGCGATAAGCTCGCCCTCTAACACATCATGAGGTGAAATACAAACGGCGGAAAGTGGGTGCCCTAGTTGTTGCTCTACCTACCCTTTTAGAGATGACGTGAGTGTGTTCAATACACCTTTAGAATAGGCTAATGCTAAATTACGCAATATATCAAAACAACTCGGGTATTATAAATTATAATTAATTAATTTATTGTAATACTGTCATTATTGAATTTGTATGGATTCGGCTTGATCCGCCCGTGACATAATCTATACTGACTTATGAAATGATAAATTGTTTAGGTAAGTATTGTTTACAGCAAATAATTTACTGATTGTAAATTCAATTTTGACTTGGTGGCTTTTTTTTTATTGCTTTAAATGACAAGACGAGCTTGCCGTTCGCCTGATGGTAAGCGATACGACCGCCCATAATCAGTACAAACCTAGGCTTATTGCGGATTGGTAGACTTCACACATCCTCGAAAATTCCTATTGAGAATTTTTCAGATATGCAGGTTTTCCTTCACCTTTAAAGCAAGCGATAATTCACAAAGAATACACACATAATTTTAGAAAAATCAGAGGTGTGTGCCCCTTGGTATTTGAACCTGCGGACATTCGTCTCGGCAGTCCGTTCCGCAACCAACTAGGCTATCGCCGCTTTTAATGATGATCAAGTGCAGGGTAATATTTAATTCTTCTTAATCATAATTATATTCAATAAACATTCCACAGCATCAAAAACTAAACATTACTACCTTTTATATTTAAGTCAATTAATTCACTTCAAGCCCCAACATCAAAGGTAATATAAAACTATAAAAATATTGCCGCATCGTTTGCAATTCTCTTTGACCCTATCACCCCTTTTTCGCCCCCACCCTCGATGTAACGGCACTGATGACTTACAAACAGACTGACAGCCGGCAAACATCTATTACCTGCGGGGAAAGAGGTGGGATGACTCTCTCCCGGGAAATGTTTTCTGTTAGGTTCCGTATGAGCAAATAAAGTGATGAAATATTTGCAAACGCTCTGTGTAACAACTTATTTCATTCATAAACACTGCCTACATGTTTGAAATAAGATAATCTAGTATGCAACTTATCAGTAAAATACACTTAGGAAGGAAACATGGATTAAAGAATTAAAAAAAAAGATAATCCGAACTTTATCTTTATCGTGTTTCGTTCATGGAGTCGCCATTCGTTGCACAGCGTGACGTCAGGCTTTTTCAAGTGCTGCACGCTCAAATGAACAGCTCGCTTTATTTTCTTTTCCATTTTTGAAAGTTGGATATCCAGAGCAAACACATGACGCAAAAAGGATAGATTGACGTTCAATCTGCTTTTTTGTTCACCGACACTTTTAGTTTATTTTCTCTGTTTGAAAATAGAATGAAATTTAAAAACGGCCGGTGTTTTTTGTTTGCATGATAAAGTGTTTGCGATACATATCTGAAGCTATTGCTGCATTAAGCATGATTGTATTTTTTTTAATCGATTGACACGCATGGATTTATATATCGAATTATAGTTATAAATTTATTAGAAATAAGATTGATTTTTATATGTAACAGCAATTTATAATTTGATGTAGGTTTTCTGCCCCACTCCAGATCCACATTAACAGCAGTTTTCAATAAACGATTCCAATATCAATCTTCAATCCGATTCCGGGAATGAACCAATCATAATAAGCCTTTTATAAGCATGTCAAAGTAAACTTTGTTCTAGAGACTTATGTGCCCTCACACCCACCACTACAACTCCTGTAAGCCAGGATCAGCAGTGGCACGTATTTTATGACACCGAGCAGTGAAGCTCGGCGAGTCTCAGGGAAAACTAATATGTCATTATCCCGTAACGAAATCAATCAAATAAAAAGATAGTCTCTAAAAGTCTCTAAACTTTGTTCTGATTGATCCATTTTTGAAATAGATCAAAAACGCCGATTGAGATAATTTACTGAGAATGACGGTTTACCGACTAAATAATATTATAATTTTATTCACAACTTGCCCTATTATTTAATCATATTTTTTAATTACTTTGAAAACATTCGATATATTTGTTTGCCAAACCTTATCTTAATCCAACTGTTAATCATAAATCACCTGATTCATAAAGCATAATCCAAGTCCAAAGATAATATTAAATCTAGGACGTGGTCAGATCAGTTCGCATAATTTATTACATTATCGAGTCATTGTACTGGTACATTGCAATATGATTCATATAAAATTTATTACTAAAAAGTTGGAATAACAGCGACTGTTATGGGAAACAAAGGTTGTTCATTGAAATAAAGTTAAAATTCGCGTATTCATAAGAAATCATTTAAAAATTATAATTTTTGTCAGGTGTCGTCTATATATTAAATAATGTACTTAGTTCTGGTATCCATGATAATAAAAACGGTGACAAAAATATTATTAGTTCTACATAAAAGATGATTTTGATATTTTGACATGTTTTTTTATGAATTCTGTTGAAATAATTCGTCTGATTATATCCGACGAATTATTTTTCCTATGGAATTTATTTGAAGATTGAAAAATAAATGAAATATATGTACTTAGGTAGTCGCATTATAGACTTTTGAGATATGCAAAAAAAAATACAAAATTAAATCAAATAAACTAAACGAGAATAGGCGAGAGAAGTTTTGAAATTATTCAGTTACTTATGTGGCTGACTGTACATAATAATTACATCAATTAATTTCTTTATTAAAACGCGAAAGCGTGTGTAGTCAACGAAATAACATCCCCTCAAGCTCTAATTTTTTTATTTGCCACGGTCTGGTAACTTAAATCGTGCACGTCGAAAATAAATACGAATATATGTTTGTTGTCAATGTTTGTACCCTATATTGTTTTAGCATATACCTACAGGAGCCCGGATAGCTCAGTCGGTAGAGCATTGGACTTTTAATCCAAGGGTCCAGGGTTCAAGTCCCTGTCCGGGCGGCTTACATTTTGGATCACCAAGAGCACATTTACAGCTTAATATTTCTTAAAACAAAGCATGTTATCCCATGGCGCGTATAACCCAGTCGAATAGGGTCATATCTTACTCTTTTACTTCTTAATAATATTATAAATTGGAGTGCTAAACACTTCTTAAGTAATGATTTCACAATTTCCACATCACGAAGGAACCCTAAAATGACGTACTCTATCAACGTACTGGTGCAGCGGCGACTAGGAATCAATAATGCCTCGGGTCAGATTAAACCGATGGAACGTTTGTGCATTCTGATTTACCTTTTAAGTCCATGCTTTATGGTTGATAATGTGGTTTTAACGTGTCAATGTTCTGGACGTTAAAACTTTGCGTACATTTGAAAATAACTGTTACCTTCTATTTTTGAATTCATTTTTCGAACAGAGAATAGGAACGCGATGCTGATTGGTTACCTGAGAGTAATAGATTACCATCGAGATAGGAATTACGTTCAATCAGCCACAGATATAGCTGAATATAGTCAAAATTTCAAATTGCCTATACACGCTAAGTATAGTTGCTTTTTTCTGTTGTGTGAAGTGTCTTTTGTGTTTTTTTTTCTAAAAACACAGAAGTGTAGTGTCTAAGGAGGTTTGAAGTTTTTAATTTGTTCATTATTTGTACCACATAGTAAACAAATTTAAAACTAATACCACACATAATTATTCTATCGTAGACACTGGCATACCATAGAATAATTATGTAATTATATTATTTTATTATATTATGCAATTATATTATGAATAATACTGACAAAAAATAAAGTATATTGATAAGATTTTATGAGGAATATAAAGGATTAGAATGGGTAGTGTTTATCAGGCTTACAGCAATTTTACTAACCATTCGAAACGCAATAGCAGAGCCCACAATTTCCATCAGTAATTTGCTGACATTAGTACGACCTCATCAAGCCTAACTGAACCAACGTATTGAAGCTTTAGTCAAAACTGACTAAATTACGGTTATTACTTACAGACCAGAATAATAGATTACAAATATAATAAACTACATATATACGGGGTAATTTTGACATTGCGTTACTAAATGAAACCACATACTCGTCTTTACCTTTGTAGACATTATGCAAAAATCATCCATTATAATAATAATAATAATATCAGCCCTGTATTATATACTTGCCCACTACTGAGCACGGGCCTCCTCTACTACTGAGAGGGATTAGGCCTTAGTCCACCACGCTGGCCTATTGCGGATTGGTAGACTTCACACACCTTCGAAATTCCTATAGAGAACTTCTCAGATGTGCAGGTTTCCTCACGATGTTTTCCTTCACCGTTAAAACGAACGATAAATTCACAAAGAATACACACATGATTTTTTAGAAAAGTCAGAGGTGTGTGCCCTTGGGATTTGAACCTGCGGACATTCGTATCGGCAGTCCGTTCCACACCCAACTAGGCTATCGCCGCTTTCATCAAATCATCCATTAATAACGAATATTGTCACGAAAAATCCTAGTTTTAATTTTCAAATTTTTTTATTATTTTGTAGTTTAACGCGAATATGGCGTATGCGTGGGTTTATTTCTGACTGAAAGTATCATTTTGCCACTACAACGAATGCTCTTGAGTAGTAATAGTGGCTTTAAGGCGCGTAAAATTAAAATTACTTTTTATTAATATTTATTTTGTTACAATATTACACTTTTTTATTTTACATCTACGACTCAAGTAATTAATTCTAAAGTGTTATTTTCAAGTAAATAAGTACTTGGTTTATACTGCAGAATTAAATACACTGCAGACCGAACGCAAAAGTTTCCTTTGCTTTTTTACGTTAAAACCTAAAGGATTTATTCCGGTGACGAATTTAGAATACCTACCGGCGATTTAAAAGAACCGCCAAAGAATAGAACGTGAGTCACCGCGTCCGCATCCGGTCCGGGACACCGACGTTTTACGATCGTCTTTTGCTCTATTTTTGAATTTTCGGAAACAGACAAGAAATTGATTTTATTTTATCAAGTTCCAGTTCCAGTGTGCTAAATTATATTGTGCACTGAAGCCGGATGGATATATAATACAATTTAATATATTCGAAGAAAAATCGTTTAAAGATAGCAATAGTTTATCCCGGAATACTATTACGCTCCATTATAAATACACTGCTAGACGAGGGAGACATTAGTAGGTGTAATGAGTCAATCTTATACTATACCATTCAACAAACAATATTAATGATTTCTTATGTTTACGCGGATGTTCAATATCGATATAAAACTAGTTTTCGGATTCTTTTGTAATACTCTCCCGACATTTCGAAGACTTTGAAGCCTTCATAGTCACGAGATAGACTGAAGTGTAGTCCGTCCTACAATCGAAAAATCGACGTTCGAAAAATGTATAGTACTCTTTTTATATTAATATTGTGAAATTTTATTTCGATAACCATATTAATTCACGAAAAATTCTAGCAAATACCCCAGCACCAAGCAACATCACGCCGCGGCCATGTTTCAAGATAACCTCCGGCTGTGTCGACGATATCTGATATTTGTATCCACTAAAAGGAGCACAAAAGAAAGCACGTCACTGTGTGTACCAGCATTGTACTACTTATCTAGCCGAATAAATCTTTTGTAAGCAGGCGCGTATTCAGGTTTATGTACGGGGGACAATATGGTGTTAATCCTTTTTATAAGTGCAGGACAAAGTGACCCACTGCGCCGGTTGGTAAGTGGAGTGGCAACAAAATGTTGACTGACGAAAGATGATTAGTTCTCGGCAGTTGACACAATAATGCTGGCCTGTTGGAATCGGATATATACAGGCTGATCCCGGGCCGCAACACACTTACGTGTGCCACTATGGCGGGTTTGAATACCTTGTGTACGGTGGTCGCTATCCGGGCGGATATAAAATATTATACCCTCTCTAGGATCGACAGCGTTTTTAATCGCCTACGCAAAAAGAAGGGTTATATCAGTTTAACACGTGTATCTGTGAATCTGTCTGTATCATCATAACTCCCATTCGAATTAGCAGATTTCAAGCGATTGTTTTAGATTACGTCATGCTCGGTCAATTTAACAAAAAAAAAATTTTTTTTCAGTAAAAGATGACATAATAAAATGTAATCTGACTAAATACCAAGGTAAGAAAATGAATCAGTTTTATTGAAACTATCATTTTTCAATTATTCACGTGGCAATTTATCCATTAAATAAGTTTTATGTTAATTAAAAAGGTCAACACTAACCTATCTTTAACCGGCAAAAAACGTGAGAAATGGATATGTGTGGAGTTAGAGGTATACATTACCCACTACTCTCCATAGTAAAGTAGAAAAGAAAATAATGAAGTAGAGAGGTAATTAACCTCAAGAGTACGTATAAACTGGAAGAGACAGAGGTGAGTTGTCATTATTAAATTACAAGAAAATTTTAACCGTGGCAACAATTTACTGAAAATGTATATTGACATGAGAAACCAGTCGTAGTTATTGTTTTTAGAAACAGAACACCAGTGGCAAATGATGAAATTTTCAAAAGGTAACCCTAGGCATAAAACAAATGCCTTAGTTAATGTATCTCAACTAATTTAACAGAAAACAAAAACTTACGCAAACGTAAATAATCCTAAAGAGAAGCCAATAGGAATCAGGTTGAATGGACGCCTCGCCACTGCAGAACACGAGATGTATTACAATGCTAACTAGCCATTAAGATACGGAACTATACAACAGTTTGGCCATAACCCCCCAATAAACACACTAAATCCGTACCATAAAGCCAGCGCCTCACAGGTGAAGCGAGGCGATAAATATCCCTAAACACCGGAGCGATATAATCACAACAAAACTGGGTTAAAGTGCAAAGCGCTTTAAAATTTCACATACTTTTATAGTTAAGTGTGTCGTACGGACGTCTACTTGAATAAGTAGCTTTGTTAAGTTTAAGCTGCACAGGTTTTTGCGCTCCTTGACAGTGTGGTGGCCATGAGGAGTTACTATGGAGGATATTTACCACACAATAACATAAAACATCAACTGCTAGGTTAAATGAAATCAAAACTGTCTGAGGAATAATCCGTGTTAAAATTTTATGGGGGAATCTGTGTTAAAATTAAACTGCGTTTCGGATTTTATCGCGGTTTTTTATATTTTAGTTTTCTCCCGACGTTTCGAAGACTTTGCAGTCTTCATAGTCACGGGGGGGACTGAGGTGTTGTTCATCCGTATAATCAAAATTATATGTACCTACATTTTCAATTATACAACTTTTTAAATTTTTTGCTGTTGGTGATCCGATGTGATGATGATGAATCGGTGGTTAAAAGTCATTTCGTTAATTATATCGAGGCCATATCATATAGTACTACAAAACTATGGAACCAATGCCACCGACAGCATTTCTGTACAGATACGCCCTGGCGACCTTAAAAAATAGCGTATTCCTACCTAAAAGGCCGACGACGTATCTCCATGCCCCCTTTTTTACGCTGTGAAATCAGTCTCTGTGCCCCTTGGTATTGCAGATGGTTATGGGCGGCGGTGATCACTTACCATCAGGTGAACCGTATGCTCATTTCCCCCTTATAACATGAAAAAAGCTAGAATGTCTTTCAGCAATTGTTAACGCTAAAATAAAACAAAAAAGTATGGGATTGACATAACTTTTTCTTTTTCATAGCAAAAATCCTCTTGGGTCCTTGTCGTGCACATACAATGTAGACGGGGTATATCGGATTTTTACCGACTACAAACCCTATGATGGTCTCTATCAGAACTTTAGAATGATTCCGGGACCTTGAACCGAACACGCCGAAGACACATAACCTATCGATAACTCCATCGCTTAGATGTGTGTAACGTAAGCATTAACGATTGTAAAAAGGCATCTTGACTACGGTCCTAGGAATTTTATTTATCGAACTGAAAATGGAGTCAAATAAGATTTCTCGATTTCTTCTAAAACTATCCTGCATCGATCGAGCCAGTAAAATCATGATAAATCTGTCTACAGAACAACTAAAACAAATTTAAAATTTTTATCACAGAAAAATTATTTACTGTGTCCTAAATATTCTCGTTCAAACATGGTATATCTATTTAATATGCTTTGAAACTATGTTAGATGCAAATTAAATTAACATTTATGTGACAATATTTCTTTTCTTTGGAGAGAATGCATTCTTTGTAATGCATTTTTGCGTCAACATTATTCCTTTGGAATATTCTACATAGATATGGTTAAATTGTTGCTGTAGTAAACGACTTAATGTCTTTTGATATATATTAGAGAACTTTGAATTCAACGTAACGTTTATTTATTTCTTTTTATTTAGAACTAGCTGATCCGACAGACGTTGTGTCTTAACCTCAGTCTTAACTATGAATTTGCAGCACGCATTCTGTCAATCGCTGACAGTTATTTCAAAAATTGATATTTATATAAAATTCATATTTTCGTTAAGTTTTCTTAAATTTTCTAATTTTCCGTGCAATTTCTTGAATTTTTTTCTTTCATAAGAACCTTGTCCTGACAATAACAAATACAACAAAAAAAAGTAGTGAAATCGGTCCAGCCGTTCACGCGTGATGGCGTGACCAAGGGAAATAGGGATTAATTTATATATATATATAGATTAGTAAATTAGGATAATTAACCAGCAGTGGCGAAGAGTGACATTTTCTAAGGAAACCGACATAACATAAAGGTACCACTAATATGCATAAACGCGGTTTGCAAATCGTTCCAATGATAATTAGATTTTACATATGTTAAGAAAGGGAAGCCGATAGGAATCTAGTTATATGGTCACTGTTAGGCAGCATGACAACTTTCATTTTTAAAAACATTAATGACATGCGTCACATAAGATGCGAGTTAGCAAACACCGTGATCAAAATACATGTTTTCTAAACATCGCGTATTGGTAACGCGCATTGATTGTTACCTAAACTAAGAAAAGATGACCAAAGCAATGAGCATAGGCTATTACTACTTACAATTAGTTAGATTTATGTCGAGGTTAATAAAATAAATCACAAGATACTAACGCCTTAAAAACTGGGAAATATTATTTTAATATTTTAACAACTTTATTCGATCGAATAAACGGTTCATAGCAATCGAATTAATCGATATAAAATTGTGTGCGAATTTTTCATAATCGTCAAGCACTTTGTTCCATCAACAAAATTATGTTGTAATTTGATTATTTTATCGATCTACTTCCGGGCTAATTGGCATGGACGTGGTTCGGGCTTGCACACAAAGAATTAGGTTTAAATGATGTGCCAAGAGGTAGTACTATAGAACTTTAGATAGAAGATAGTACTTTTTTTGCTAGGTATGCGGGAGTCCGTGGGGATAGGTGTGAATTATAACTGCAATATTTATTTCTGCCACCATATAGCGAGCTAGCATTCCCGTGTCTATTGAGGAAATTGTAGGTAGTTTAATTTGTGCATTACGAGACTAAACATTAATATCTCAGGGTGACGAACATACTTCAGTACTATTCAAATGTTTATAATGTAAAGTTAGGTAGTTTAGATAAGCAACTAGCGCGTTTTAACTCTTTTGTATCAAAAATGTAGATCCCTGCACATATCGGGCTATACAAGATAGCACAAAGAGAATTCTTAAACACGATGTGGAAATCAATAGACAGAAGTATAGTATTTTAAAGGGAATTAATTGCATTTAAATTCAAGATCCTAGTCTATACCATCCTCTTATAACCTCCTTGTGTATAAATTGTAATAAATAATATCACCTGTGTAATAATCTCTTCCAAAAGTTTCAACATCCCTAACGCTCTAATGGGGTTGCAATGGCGGAGTACGAGCGGCGCTTCAATAATTCGACATTCAGACCATCTGATGTATGTATATGGCATCTCCGAGTTAGCGAATATTTTGTAATGTTTAGAAACAACCAGCAACGTAGGCAGGCCCCGCACGAGATCGACCGACGATCTGGTGAGGGTCACCAGAGTCCGATGGATGAGGGCGACCCAGAACCGGTCCCTGTGGCGCTCAATGGGGGAGGCCTATGTCCAGCAGTGGGCGATTCCCAGCTGAAATGATGATGAGATACAATCAAAAAGTTCTATGATTATATAGAGCGTCTTTGAGAAGATAGTTATACAAAAATGTAGCGCTCGTGCGACCGACGTTATGATACGTGTCGGTCCATCAACTTAGGCCCTTGCAATACGGTACGCCCCAGCACATAATATCGGCCATGTTGAAATAATAAGAAAGGGATATGAGGTTTTGTATTATATCTATACATTTAATACCAACTCCGCAAGGGATTCGCTACAAACGGCTGTAAAGTCCTACCATAACTTACATCGCGATTTCCATACAAATAACACATAACTTTTTAACTTCGCGATTTCTGAGGACGTAGGATGTGAGGCACGGTAGATGGTAAAGGCGTGTGCATAATCGTACGTGAAGCCGTTTAAATTATTATGTTTTTTGCGGCTTCACCCGCGTAAAAGATTTTAAAATATATGTCTCACTTTGTATTCTTCCGCGATAAAAAATTGCTTAAAAATTAATCATGGTCGTCTATCTTTATGGAAAACCATACAATTCAGAGGTTTTTGCGTTTAATTAAAAAAATCCCGTATATGGTTGACGATTTTCTACTTATTACATAATATTTTCACAAAGTACTTTAAAGTGTAAATTATGCGAAGATATTCTACTTATATGTTAGTGGTAGGATATATTTTATATCAGCCCGGATGACGAACACCGTACATAAGGTGGGCGCGTTCCGGGATCAGTCTGTATCTGGTTCCAACAGGCCGGCATAATTGTGTCGACTGTCGAAGGGTAATCATCGCGTCAGTCGACATTCTATTGGACCCCACTCCACTCACCATCAGGTACAGTCACTTTGCTCGTATAAAAAAAAAGAATAAAAATTTAAATATCAAAGCTGATACCATAACAAACCTTAGTCGACGGTAAGGTAGCGGCCTTAAGGCGATACCTCAAGGTCCATTTTCATACATTTTGTTTCACCTTTAATCTGGGTAACTAAACAAGTATTGGCAAGTAAAGAATTTAAATTCACGTCTAGTTAGTGATTAGTTCTCGCAGTTGAAAGAAAAACGTAAAAATAATTAATAATCATGGATATTTCGGCCTTTAAAATTTCGTCATATTAAATTTAGTTACCCAGATTAAAGGTGAAACAAAATGTATGAAAATGGACCTTGAGGTATCGCCTTAATTCAAACGGGTTTGAGTATACGGACAATACATAGGCAAAGTTAGCTACAAAATACATTTCATGCACTAATAGGTTTAACCCTCCAGTATTCGTATTCCATATCGTATTGGAGTGAAGCCCATTCAAATAGTCCATGCGAAAGTGCGTTTGCAGATTCTGTATTTGAGCATAGAACAATCAGTTCAAATACTTTTTTTGCTGTCGAACTAAAATTTTTGAACGAAAACTCTGTGAATACTTCGGATTAGGCGTGTTTTTTGGGAGATTAAATTCCGCGTATGTAGATAGATTTTTGGGTGGAATGATGTTTCAAACGCTGCAGTCTGAGATTTATGAAAATGATTATAGTGGTAAAAATATATCTTCTTTCTATACTTATAAGTTTAATTCGAATAATATTTTCTTGTGTACACGGACAACATTATTTTCGTTTACAATAATAATGTCATTCCTGTAATATATACGGTCCCACTGCTGGGCCTCCTCTACTACTGAGAGGGCTTTGAGAGATGTTCGTTGAAATTTATTATTTTGCATAATATTTTCTCAGAAATATTATAAACAGGTCACAATCTTTAATGTATTAAAACAGTTCATAAACAAAAACCTTCCTAACTTTTGCTTATCGTTATCAGATTAAAAGTTGGATCTTGTTAAAAACAAAAAGAAAAACACATACTTACTAAACAATACAAACACATCTTTACCAAAGAGGCAAAGTTACAGTAATCCCTATGGTACACTGGAGACACTTTGTATTCCATAGCTTAGGACGCGAAAGAATACGACGAAACTCTCAAACTTGAAGGATAAAAAAATCAAGTCTTGCAATTGTGAATCAAGAAAATGAACCTATTGTTTATGGTTAATATTGTTATAAATTTTATCTTAATTTTCCGCTGAAAGGGTAACTTTGTCTTTGGAAATTGTTTCAAACAATGCTGTTATGAGGTTGATTTTTAATATTTCTATATTGTAATGTTGAATATTTCGATTTAAGTTTATTTTTGGACAGAATAATAGAATTCCGAAATCAATATTCTCATAATTTTCAGAGTATTTTAAGGTTACATAACTAGAATAATTCAATCAAAACGTGTTCAAAACTAGACTATGATAATGTTATGCGCTAACTCGATTCTTATCTAAATAAAGGAGAGAATATTATATTATTATTATAATTTGGAGTTATTTCAAAGTCGAGGATCATTAGACATGTATAAATATTTCATTATTTTATTATCGGACCCTGCAGCCAGTACCGGAGGAAACCTGCGAATGGAATACCGGAATCCCTCGGCTTAGCGACTGCAGGGCTCTGGAGGAAAGTTGGGAGGGATATCTGGGAAAGGGGAATGGCAAGGAAGGAAAATAAACTTGCTTAGGATAGGCGGAGGGAAGAAGGCCAGGAAATCTTCGCGAGACCTCGTACGGCTCAATGTATAGTAACAACCATGAGGTATACACACTGGACTACGTGCCTAGGGCCGCGGCTAACGTCCCCCGTGCATGGACATGACATGTGAAGACTGAGCGTACAAGAACTGCCTCCGTGGGTACATGTATCAGTAGCGGAGGGTCCATAAAACCCAATTCTTACCGACTTCCCTTTCTTAATTTATGTAAAATATCATTATTATTAGAACTATTGGGAGACCGCATTCATTCGTATTAGTACTAACCATATGTTGCGTTGGGTCGCTTTGCAGAATATTTCACACTTCACCACTGACATGTATTATAATTTATATACATTTTAAAACAGCTTTAAAGTCATACACACCTAGTTAGTTGAGCGTAAAACCTCGCGAACTCAAGCAAAACCTTTTAAAAGTTCGTAAAAATATAATCAAGTGACGCCACAGACAGCGGCGAAGTTAAATAAAGAACAAAAACAGTATAACTCTGTTAAGACGTACACTTTCCTATGAGAGACCTTCGTAATCCCCTAAAGGGTCGCCTTTTATTATATTATTTTAACTTTAGTGTATATACAAGCTTATATTTTGTGTTTACACGCAGCGTTTTTGAACAAGACAAAGGATTCAACAACAGCGATTTTTTGTGTAAAATGTATAAACTAGAAACATGGGCGCCGGGAGGGTTGCAAGTAGGTGCACGTGCACCCCCAGAAATAAATTACAAAAATATGTCATTGAATAATTCTGCAACAATGGGAATTTTTTATGATAAAGCATTTTCAAAAACCAACGTAATTTGAAAAAAGAACTTAATGATGATATTATGTAGTATAGTACATAGGTGCAGATGCATCTCCATAAAACCAATCTTGGTGGTGCCCATGACTTGAGACAGATCCTAGACAAGATGAAATATAATAGCGTAACAGCATTAGCATGCTAACTATAAGCGACGTAAGCGATAGAATGAAGTAGTAGGATAGTCTTATTATACGGGAACTAAAGTGTAAGGAAAGGATTATGTACTTACAACTTCTATTATTTTCAAATTAAAATCACGCGATAGATAATGCACACACATACACACACAACATCACGCATTTATCTTCTTAAGGGTATGCAGAGGCGCAAACACGGCATCCACTTTTCGTCAAGTGTATCCCGTCCCATTATGTGATAGGGGGCGAGCTTATCGCCATATTATTAGACAATGCACCTCTATAAAATTAATTCGATTTGTAAACAATGTTATTAACAACAACTTAAACTGCTGAGTGTTAGTACAGTTTACGCCGACGTATGTTTACATTAGCCGTTTGTAAAATATTCGAGTAGTTTTGGAATTACTACGCTTTCATAACGATATTAAAGATTGTAATTGATAATACTTTTGTGAAATGAAATAGATTACTTTCACTTTTTGAAGCCTAAATAAGCTTATGTACTTATTTCTTCATATTACTAATAACATTTAAACACAGAATGGATTAACGAAACGCAGAAAAAACAAGAAAAATATTGCAAAATCCTTGAAGAAGGATTGACCCAATTTCACAACGGGATCGAGAGAAGCTAGGATCAGTTATATACATCCCTTAGAATTATAGTTTGAACTAAAGATAATTATTATATAACTCTTTACTTAGAGTAAAGAATTATAAGGCTTTGCAGCACTACACTGGTCATCCTGAAAAATGATGCCTTAAATATTTATATGTGATTACGAATACTCGTATTTTATCCAGAATTGATTCACAATTATTTGCCTGTTAAATATGTAAAAATATATCCCGCCCGGACAGGGACTTGAACCCTGGACCCTTGGATTAAAAGTCCAATGCTCTACCGACTGAGCTATCCGGGCTATAGGAGTATTACCAAAAAATGTTAGCTAAACTGGATTTGAACCATAAAAAAGAATATGATTGCATGCTTGCATTGATGGTTATTCCCTGAGATTAATTCAGCATATGCATGCTCTTCCCTTTATATACCACCAAGTAGATCGGGGTATCAATATTCTACAATATTATGATGTACTCAGGGTAATATGAACTTTATATCAATATTACAGAGTCCACATGTTCTGTAAGTTATTTTAGTGGAGTTGAATGACGAGACGAGCTTGCAGTTTGCGCGATGGTAAGCGATACGACCCATAAACAGTAGAAACACTATCCAACGTCTTGAATTATAAAGTATTGCTTGGTGTTCCACTGCGTTCGCCATCCTGAGACATGAGATTTCAAGCCTTATTATGTCCAGTAGTTAAACTGGCTACAATGTCCTTCAAACCGGAACCGTGAACAGTGATTACACAATACTTCTTTGCGGCAGAAATATACATTGCGTTTGAGTTTACCTACTGTAATTCTTTCTACTACAATTTATCCGACAAAATACTTTATATTCAAGTGATAATATCCGTTAAAAGACTTTGTACGGACAGAGCCACCAGCAAAAGCTAGTATCAAATACGGTCTTGAGAGATCTTGATAATAGTTTTTCATTGGCTGTTAACTACTCCCAGACCGAAGTATTACGACGGTCGAATGTTACATTTACATACGTACAGGTATGAATTTAAGGTATAATTTTGTGGGTGAACCTCCCAATGATAATAAATTTTAATTGCCAATGTATGAGGATATTTTAGTGGCAAATATATGAGAATTTTAAAATATATTGTTTTTATTATTCTATTGTATATTGGATGTACTTATTAATGTATCATAAAATAAAATATACATATTAAGTAATCATTTCATATTAAACATTTAGACCTTTAATTAGTATTTATAAAGTATAAACATTCAGTTTATTGAATATACCGTTAAAGATAATGCCCACTGTTGAAGGAATAGTTCAACAGTGGGAATTATGGCATTATTAAGTTCATTTTCCTATGACTTTGCTCAGGTAGTGATTTAAAATAAAATGACACGGGTGTTCTGTACGCGATTTGTATTTTTACTAATTTAACACAAAAAATACAACGCTTACACATTCACGCTTGTGACTCGGACACTCACCAAATATTACATGGTAATTCTATCACCATAGTAGAAAAGGACATTTCTACATAATTATTTATACCAATTTTTTTTATTAAGATTACGTATTCAACTCTATTTTGAAATATGTTAAATATGTCCTTTTTATTGTACGGGTCTGAATATCAACTTAGATATAGCACTCAGAGTCGAGCATCACATAGCAATCTATCCCACAAATCCAATTAGTGAATAAAGAATCGTAACAATAGTTCGAGAAATTTAAACATTGAACAAATTAGCTCCCATAAAATACCGTTGAGTACATACCTGCCCTCATATACAGAGTTGGTAACGGCTTCAAAGGTCTGAATAATAATTAATTGATCGTACCCATTGTAACCAGCAGCTGAATAGTTTATATAGCTGATAGATTTCTTAAACGTACCGCTCAATTGCGGTCGATATTAATACAATTTGCTACAGAATCTTTGGTTGAATTGAATATCGTTTGATTCTAATGACTCCGATTGTTCTTTTATTATGCATTCGTGATAATATTTAAAGCTTACGTTAGTTAATAAAAAAACAGTAAAATATAACTTACACTTTGTATATTATTAGAAATGAAACGCACGGATTTGTTGTGTGATCAAACCGCCATTTTGGAGCATTACTCTCATTTATTAAAAAAAGAAAAAAAAAGAAAATTATATCGCAATCAATTTATTATGTCTTTATCTTAAAAATTACCCAGTCACAGCTCGGAGTCAGGAAATTGGTGGTGTGATACCCCCGTGCCTCAGAAAGCACGTAAAGCCGTTGGTCCTGCGCCTGATCTCTCTCCAGTCATGTCTCATCGGACTGTGATGCCCCTTCTATGTATTAATATTGTAATCTATGAACTATGTGTTATTTTGTATTTGATCACTTGAGTTAATAATAATAATAATAATTTTTTATTTGCATTATCTTAACCTAGGTACATTTTGTTTTTATTGAAGCACTCCTTTTAAGTATGGCAATACCTGTGTTAGGAGGCCCCGCACTTCCAAAACAGCAATTAAATATAGATTAAGTAATACATAACTAAAACTAAAACAAAAGAAAACTATTTAAAACCAAAAAGGTAAGAATATTTTTTAATTTATTTAGTAGGTATGTTGTGTATTTATTTACAACAATAGAATGTGTGTGTGTGTTCGTGCGTGCGTGTGTGTGTGTGTGTGTGTGTGTGTGCGTGTGTGTGTGTGAGTTACAATAAATAAAGCAGTTTATACACATCATCGGTATCGTTTTATTCATCTAATCTACCATCCTCACAGGACTATGAGAGTGAAGGAAGAGAGACTGCACCTATGTATTGCGCGCACATTTGTGCACTATAATTTCTCCTTCGTACTTGGTTGATCTCTATTGAAATTGGCCGGCGCGGCGCCGTGGCCGAAATTCGGCTAGGAAGAAATCAATCATGTTATTGTCTTTACCCTAAGGGTTAACAGCGTAAGTTATTTAATAACAATAATCTCTTAACCACGCGGTCAACACTTTTTACATATTATACATCTTTTTCTATTGTTACCATAAACTGCTCATAATAGTATTGTAAGCATCCTTTAACCAGGATACCACAATTTCTAATCAACCTGCATCACATTGTGATCAAACAAACATCACTATAAACGATATTTTATATGTTTGGAGTTCTTAGTTCTATGCTATTCAATAAATTCCGTATTAAAATTAAAATTCTACTATCCAAAGATTGTAGTCATTCTTTGATTAACCAACTTCACCATTAAACGTAATAGTTATTAAGGTTCATATATCTTTGCTATTCAATAAAATTCTCTAGTATTCAGTGTCCATCTATGGAATATATTCGCAGTATGCAACGACTGCCTTTGGATTTCAAAATAGTATCGGATCGTCATACCTTATCTCGGATTCGTACGAACTGTGAGTATGCGGGCTTCATTATTCATTCATATTACACATTCATCCATCAAATTTGGATGCGGTATTCAAATATTAAGGCTTAGAATGTGCAGAAATAGTCCGCATTACTTTATTATTGATGCGTCCATT
The DNA here is from genome assembly GCF_014839805.1 of Manduca sexta. Taxonomy (NCBI): domain Eukaryota; kingdom Metazoa; phylum Arthropoda; class Insecta; order Lepidoptera; family Sphingidae; genus Manduca; species Manduca sexta. Next base: position 15,879,593 of record NC_051139.1, read on the forward strand.
GGATAGATTGTATTTGCAATCTACGTCGGCCTCATTCAATAATGTCTACCTCGGATTTTTTTAAGTAATGGATTGTTAGTAATATATACTTATAACTGACTGCCTCGGTGGCGTAGTTGTATTGCATGTCCGGTACATTAGCGCTCTGAGGTCCTGGGTTCAAATCCCGGGTCGGGCAAAGTGATATTTGGGTTTTTCTGCTCAGTATCAGCCCGGAGTCTGGAATTTGTGCCCGATATGGCGATAGGCTCGCCCCCTATCACATCATGGGACGGAGCATACTTGGCGAAAAGTGGATTCCGTAGTTGCGCCTCTGCATACCCCTTCGGGGATAAATGCGTAATGTTATGTATATACTTATAAATAACTATATATTTAGAAAAAGTAGTACAATCACCAAAAATAAGATATAAACTTGGACATATTGGTAATGAAGGAGAAATCTCTTAATCCTATTCACGCAGATGCAGTGTGATATCATCAATATTATAAGCTGTCTCAGATAAGTAATCAGTGAATGTTTAAACTTTAACTATCTGTAAATTTTTTTTTTATGTAATATTCAAGTATTTTATATTTTATTCGGTTTTTAATCTACAATATTGAGCCAGCCTTATCACATCACATCAAAATCATAGATTATATTTTACAAGTATTACAAATTTGAAAACAATATGTTGTTCCTGCGACATCTAACGCATAGATATGGGCACCGAATATAGCACAAGTATAAATGAATATATCCAGATTATGTTTTTGATATAACAACAACAACAACAATGTCAGCCCTGTATTATATACTTGCCCACTGCTGAGCACGGGCCTCCTCTACTACTGAGAGGGACTAGGCCTTAGTCCACCACGCTGGCCTAGTGCGGATTGGTAGACTTCACACATCTTCGAAATTCCTATAGAGAACTTCTCGGATGTGCAGGTTTCCTCACGATGTTTTCCTTCACCGTTAAAGCGAACGATAAATTCACAAAGAATACACACATGATTTTTTACAAAAGTCAGAGGTGTGTGCCCTTGGGATTTGAACCTGCAGACATTCGTCTTGGCAGACCGTTCCACACCCAACTAGGCTATCGCCGCTATGTTTTTGATATAAGTATTTTCCCAAAAATCATTGTAGTTTCGCTTTAATATTATGATCAAAATTCGGTCAATAAAAATAGTCAACCCCATTAACTGCCAGCTCCATTCTTCCCACATCTGCACCGAATGCGGTCAGACAATGTACCGATCGGGCTGTCTCGGGCACGCCTCAAACAGCCCAGATAGCTTGCATTCCCGATGCACCAGATTTGGGTGCCATCAGCCCGTCTGCATTATTGACGACACGAAACCAGCTCCGACTGTTTACAAACCAAGGCCAAACCGTTTGCAAAGCGGATTCGTAAATTGGAGTGATAAGATTGAGTGGTTGGTTTTTTTGAAGTTTGTCATTTGTTCGAAATTTGAATTTGATTTTTTAAGAAAACCGTTACCGCTGATTAGGATATTTGCCGAGTACAGACGAATAGTCACGAACACCAATGTGTAAACAGCTTATTCGGGCTTATTCGTTATTTATAATTCATAATCATATTTATACCCGAAGTTATTGCATTTTTCGCTAATAGCCTAAATAAGGCATTAAAAATTACAAATGGCTAACGTTCTTAAATATACTAAAATACAATTATAACTGAACTATCGCTTTTTAACACTTACTTTTAACAGTTCACAAAATTTACCTCGCAAAAACAAATATGAGGGACGAAGTTAATTTCCACGCGATAAACAAGCGAAATATACTAAAAGGGTAATAATTTCGCAATCTCATCAGAGCAGGTGAAACCCGCAACTCCGTAACAAAGATATGAAGGATACATCGAAGCCCTTCCACTCTCGCGGATAACACTAATTCCGTAAATGCACACGCAGCTGAATTCTCATCTCTGCGCAAAATATTCAAAGGGGACCGGGAACGTTTTCTTCAGAAATTATCTGCCTTGGCCAGTGTTTCTCAGACTTCAAACAATGTTAGGGCGTTGGCCCCAGCAAAATGGCGCGCTAAAGAACTATGTATTTGACATTGGCGATGATTTCATATAACATTCCTGTTGGCCTCACTTTCGTAACTTATGTAAAATCTAAGTATCATCCATCCTAATTATCAACGATTAGCAGACTGGTTCTATGCATATTATTAGTATATATAAGTTGCGTCGGGTTCCTTTTTAGAAAATTTCGCCCTACTGGTATTCGAAATTAAAAATACTTATAGAAAAAAAAATTGAATATCATACTTCTACGATATGTTATCTTTACTTTTGTTATTTTTGTTTATCATGTGGATATTATTTAATCTTACTTAATGAATAAACAGAGAAAAAAGCAATTAAAATACCGAGCTGAAATATTGACACTTAGCGTGCTGGTATACATTTATTTTCTAATAATAAAATACCCTACGCAAATCAGGTTGGTAATCATATTATATTATTTCACCAAATCGAGAACTGACAGGTCTTATTTGTTGATCATAATATATAAATCTTTAAACAGCTCGTCAATCAGCTATTTAAACAAAGGGACATAAAAAAACAGCGCAAAATATAGGAGGCTTCGATAAAAACTTTGTTAACCATAACAGTCTGTAAATAGTTCTCAGATGGTTTCCTTCCTCGCTCGCACTGAGGACCGTAAAAGATCCCCAAAATGAATAATTTTATGCGTGTATTATACCGGGAACATTTAAAAAGCGAAAGATCACTTCTCACCGCGGAATCGCGCCGTAATTGCGCGGTAGGGAAGAATATTTTTTCCATTTTATTTTAATAATGCTTTTTCATATCTCTCTTTTTTTTCGCTTCGGGATAGACAGAAACGTAAAGGATAACAAAATTAGTCTTCCTGAATAAGGTTGAGGATAAGTAAGATCTTTGTATTTACTTAATAAATTAATTTAAAAAAAGTAAGCTATTCGTTATTCAGGTCACACCACCCTCAAAACTATTTAAATCAACATTAACCACAACTAAGTAAGTATCCGAATAAAAATATTTAGCATTGAAAATATATCACACAAAATGAAATCTCCATTAATTTTTTAATTTCGTAAAAGGTAAAATCGCAAACACGACATTTTATAAAGCGTTGGAAAATAGCGTATCCATTTCAAATATGACTGACCCATGCATTTTTAAAATCGTTTCCTCTTAGGGCATTTATTTAACCAGGTCTGAACTTCTTACAACCATTAGGTAAACGATGTTCCAGAGGCTATCCATAATTCGATCACTTGGGAGTAATTAAGATATTGAACGGTGGTCGGCATGCCATGCATGCGCGGGAAAATCTACATCCATTTACATAAATGAACGTGCATGTTTTTAGTATAATATTTAGGTGGCAATAGTAAAAATTTTCTTTGTTATACTTAATAATATTGTCTCTATAATTTAAGCGCCGGTCAGGTGATTTCTCGCGTTCGTTTCAAAAATCATAATACTGTTTCATGTGTAACCAGAGACCATACCTATATAACCTACATACATACATAACATCACGCATTTATCCCCGAAGGGGTATGCAGAGGCGCAACTAGGGCACCCACTTTTCGCCAAGTATGTTCCGTCCCATGATGTGATAGGGGGCGAAGCCTATCGCCATATCGGGCAAAAATTCCAGACTCCGGGCTGATACTGAGCAGAAAAACCCAAATATCACTTTGCCTGACCCGGGATTCGAACCCAGGACCTCAGAGCGCTATTGTACCGGACATGCAATACAACTACGCCACCGAGGCAGTCACCTATATAACCTATCTTCTTAATTTTCGTTATTAGTTTTAATTGCAAGAAATTGACCACTTTTCTTGAATGAAAAATGTTGTGGAATGTAGAACATGGTATCTTGAAAACACATATTACCTACTTGATATTTATACACTTTCTATAACATCTTGTCCAAAAAAATCAGAACCACAAAGAGATATCCCAGGTACTTACATAGGTAGATAAATATCTGAATACAACAATGCACATAGATACTTTGTTACAACACAAAGTTATGTCGATTGCAATATTACCATAATAATACCATACCCAGGTAATATGATACATTGTTACAAATGGCCACTCCGTAGAAAATGAAAAATTCAAACAACCTCAGGGATTTATTAACATATTTTAATATTGCAAAATTATTATGACAGTATTCTTTCGCTGGCGCCGCTTCTCGTTGAACCCTTTGTAATGGAAATGCAAATAATTTTAATTGGGTCAGGCAAATAAACCGGAGAAATATCCAAACATTTGTATTTTATACGTTTTTATTAGTGATGGTGTACGCAATTATAATTATAATATGTTTAATTTTGAGTACCTACACCGCAACCGCTGTCGCAATTACCAAACGTAAATACTGATTGACATTTCACAAATTTCGCGCTAAAACCAATGACTTAATCTATATTCAAATTAAACTATTTTACGAATTTTATCGCGGTTTTAATATTTTACTTTTCCCCCGACGCGACGTTTCGAAGGCTTTGCAGCCTTCATGGTTAGATACATGGGCGTTAAAACCGCGATAACATTCGTAAAATAGTTTAATTTAAATGTCTAACATTCGCGTAAACTTAATCTATAGGTTATCCTGTATAATTTTATTGAGATAATGATGCATAGACTGACGGATAGAATCAATGTTTAAAATTTAATATGACGAAATTTTAAAGGCAGAAATATCCATGATTATTAATTATTTTTACGTTTTTCTTTCAACTGCGAGAACTAATCACTAACTAGACGTGAATTTAAATTCTTTACTTGCCAATACTTGTTTAGTTACCCAGATTAAAGGTGAAATAAAATGTATGAAAATGGACCTTGAGGTATCGCCTTAATCACTTTATTAATTTGTCAAGAATATTATTCAACCATTCTTCTAAACATAAAATTATTTTACAAGATACGCTGAAACAAGTTCAGACTAAAATATAATATATAACCTAAAACAGCAGTACCTACTCCGAATTATAATTTAAAACTCTTCACTGTCCTCATGCTGACATCAAAATATGTACCTTTATAGTAAAATCACTGGCTACAAGGCTAGATAAACCAGAAAACAATGTGTGCACATTGACGCTTGTTAATAGTAATAGATAGAAAGCCTATAAATAATGGCGGACCTTTGCACACGACAGACTACCATAAAAAAATTGGAATTATTTAGACCAATCAGTCAACCAATGGGTATTCTCGGAATACTTGATTGAAGGATCCAATAACTTGAAAGACCAACATAACTTTTGTGATAATAAACATCAAGGATAGAATTCTGTTCAAAACTATCTATCGATTTGAACCTCTAAGGAACAGCTGCGTAATTTTGGAGAATTCATTTATAATAACTAAGTAATTTATAAGAAGCACTCTTTTGCCTACCAGAGTTCTAAGTAGGTATATAAGTAGTAGGTAGGTAAGTAGGTATCTAGAGAGGACATTTTGAAGATTGTCATACAAAATTTTGCGCTCATGCGACGGTTACTCAATTTACCCTCAAATTGTAAAACACCAAGGTATAATAAATACTTCATATTATTTCCATATCGTATCGATTTGATCGTTTTTAGTGCACATATTGGCATTTTTTCTGTAAATATGTTATTTTTGAATTATTGAATTGATATCTAGAGACGCTGTGACATTTTGTGCTATGGCCATTTCAAATAAACAACGACTTAAGTATTACTTAAGTACCAATTGGTAATAACTTTTAGAGCATAAATTTGTTCCTGATTTCCGATTTATAACTAACTAAGTATATTATTGTTTAATGTCTTTGTGGCCTACATAAAAAATATACTTAACTAAGTATTTTGTGTAGTTTTGAATCTCTACCTACCTACTTATTTAATATTATTGTATTATTATTACACTTCATACCCATAATATGATGTATAGGTGAACTTATTTAAACCTACGGTAATCATGGTGTCCCAATTTAAATACCTAACACTTTTTTTTTATTTTTAGAAAATCGTTCCCTAGAGGATATTGCTCGGTTGTCGCTTCAGGCATTTAACGCAGTCTCATTATTTTTTTAAAGTGTTTTTAAAGGAAACCCACTACTAATAGTAAAATATTTTTACAAGTGATATTGCACATTAATAATACGGATATAGTGAATTGAATTATTAATGTTTCATTCTTTTAAATATTGTTATAGAAGAAGAAGGTCGATAGCTAAAATATGAGCCACTTAACTAGACCTTAAAAGTCAGTTTAAAAAAAAAAACACCTAAACCTCGTAGAGTAATCGTGTCCAAGGAAATAATGTTTATTTTAAACGGTCTAGTACTGAGGTCTAGTATTTTATAACATGCATGGTACTGGACGACACATTGTAGCGTTAGCTTCTTTGTATACAGTAGTGTGTAGTTTAGGTTGAAGATGGCGTTAAATACAAAGATTATTCTAAGTCGTATTTATAAGACGTTAGGTATACGAACAATAAAGTAACTGTTTACAGATAAAGTTACCGATATGTACTTGTACTAAAAACTAAATTTTTTTTTTTCAATAAAATAAATTTGTTATTGTTGGTGCTATGGTGAATGTCAGCTACAGTTTGACAGTAGTAAGTTGTATCAACAATGAAGTCAACGACCTGAAGTTGAAGTCAAACGCAAAGTTACGAAAGTTGAAAACAAACCGAATCAATGGGCGTTGCCATACTTTATTACGCTGATAAACGCTGATTAGAATCAGATAAGCAGACGAGAACAACATCAACTCGTGCTAAATAAAAATTAGGACTTTTATATAAACTGAAATGTATATTATCACTTCCAGTGCCTACATCGAAAAAAAAGTAATAAGTTTCGTACAAAGTTTTGAGCATTATTTTTAATTTAAAACATTGATAAAAAGTTTTTTTCAAGTGTATTTGTGGTCATTTAGGTATTATTTGGAGTGATTTAATTCATAAAATCGTCTGCAATTAACCTTAAACACTTCAACACAAAGTTTTAAAACTATGGTGAATCATCCGGAAACAATCGTAAACATTAATATATAGTGTACAAATTCGTGTGAAAATGATTAAAACAGTATTTATAACGTTTTTACTGTGCGCTAATGTGAAAAGCCAGTCAAATAAGGACTTGTATAACAACAATGGATACTATGATACTAACCAAGGGGCTCCAAAACAGTCTAGGCTACCCAATCCAGGAGATAGTGATTACAGGACTTACGTTTATAACAATAGAAGATATGGGACGGATCCCTCGCGCTATAACCCATACAATCCGAATATAAACCAGCCTGGGGGGTTTCCTTACAACCCAATACATACAAACCCTTTGGATGACCAATTCAAATTTAATACAGTAAGTATATCATATATTGCTTAATAAGTTAGTGATGATTCATGACTTAAAAACGTAACCTTTAGTGTAAGGTCCTGATTTTCATCTTTTTTTAAATTGCCATTTTTAGTTTGAGGCTTTGTTTATTTAGTTGACTCAAAGTTGAATGAAATAGATTAGCCTTTAAAGATTAATCATTTATCAAATGTTCAGTGTTGTAACTTAAGCAACTTCTTAAATATGTTTTCCAATTATAACAAATGACTTTTTTAATATAATTTTAACTTTTTGTTGTGGGAGACTACATGAAATTCTTTTCAAGATAAATATCACATTCTGCATTTTCGTGGGTAAAAGAAACTTGTATGCGAATTCAAAACTTAGTATCTCTGTATGCCAAATGTTGTCCAAATCTATTGATTTATGGGTTTAGTACTAAGAAAGAAAGTTGGATAGATAAATTTAAAGTTGATTAAATTAAATGTCATATTTTAATTAACAAAAATGCATTATATGTTAGGGATCTATATGAATCATACTCTACCAATTGTTTTAGATAATAAATGCTAGGTATTGTATTATAGGTTGGTTAAACAGTGGAACGTGTTAGGTACTAGTCTCTATATGAAAACATTTTTCTGGAATAATTATTTTCTTGGGATAAAACATAGCCTGTAGCACATAGGAGTAATGTGTTTTTCCTATTAGTGAAAGAATTTTCAAAATCAATTCAGTACTAGAGATTAGCCCGTACACTAACACACTTTTTATCATTATAAGTATGGATAAAAGATTTGTAATAATAATTTATGTTTAATGACTAACTCAAGTTTGATGAGTTTGTTGACTGTGGCATTAGTTTTAAAATGGATCCCAATATTTTTTATTTCAAAATTAGTACTTAAAAACAAAATATTGTATTGACATCTTCCATTCCATTTCAAATAGTATGTTTTCTTCAGAACCGAGACCCAAACAATCCATATGCCCTATTTCCCGGAGTGTTGGGTGGCTGGAGAGAAGATTTACAAGGCAGAGAGAGGCAGAACTCCAGGCAGCTCAAGCGAGACATATTTGTCACTACCAATTTTGGACAAGTTCAGGGTTTCAAAGTGAGAATATTTTTGGATCAATTCTTTTTTTATGTTAATACCATACCATAGTCACTCTTACACCTTTCTTCATAGAGGTAGAAGGAATTGCCGCTGGAAATCCTATTCTTCACCTGTAAAGATAGTATAAGTAGCAAGCTTATTGTCATATCAAACATCAATTGGCAATGGCAACTCAAATGTGTTTTAACTGAATCAGAAGACTCACATAAATTTTTCTTTCCTGACCTGGGAATCAATGTCAGAATTTCTTGGTTTATTATCTTGCATGCTGTCTTTATACCAATGTCATAAATATTCTGTGAAAACTGAATAGATCCGTGAAAATAGTACATCCAGACCATATAATTATTATTTAGTTTACACTCATATTCTTAATCTCGACAGGTATATCTGTATGATAACCCAGATCCTGACTCAGGATACCGTCCCTGGTTGTCCCCTGTGGAGAGAATCCAGGGAGAGGTGTCGGTATTCTTGGGCATACCATATGCTAGACCACCAGTTTTGGAGGGGAGATTTAAGGTAATGTGGTATTTATTTATCAATATTATTTGTTTTTATGAACCATATTATAAAAAGCGACTACTGCAAAACATTGAATAACTACTAAAAGTTGCTTATCAGTCAGGTGATAGTCGAAGGAGTCCATATTCTTCATTAGTTGACATAAAACACAGTCGTTACTGTTGGGTTTATAGTCTACTAGGGCCGAAGGGTCCATTTAACCCTATTCCTGCGGGCTTCCCGTTATATAGAATCTAATTATCATTAGAACTTTTTGCAGACTGCATTTCGGCACATGTACTTATATGTCGGGCTCCCTTTCGAAAATTTCACCTTGCACCACTGTAGTACATCAGTTACGCTCAACCTGAAGCCCGCAAAGATCTTGCAAGTGTCCTATCTGACTTGAAAAATTTACTAATGCTAAATTGAAGTCACATGGTACACTCGTTACAGCTCCGAGGGCCGCAAGCTGGGTATAGCTTATTTAGATTCCATGCAGGAATAACTCAAAATGATATCAAGGCAAAACGAAAGTATAGATAATTCTTAGCGCAGTAAGTGAACATTTCTCATTGGTAATGATCGTGATGCGCCTCGCGTGTTTCTATGCAATAATATTAAATTTGAATGGTATAAATAACGTATGATTTTGGTGAAGTTTTGGATCATTTAAAATACTTTCCATTTCGTAAATAAATTCCATGTCGAAAGTAGAATTGGTTTAAGGTTAATAGTATTGCTGGTTTTGTCGATTCACTGGCTACTGATTTAATGGAATTTTTTGCCGGCGTGTTTTGTATGTGATGTATTGATATGTATATAATTGATGTAATGGACGGATTATAAGGCAGGCCTAACATTCGTAAGTTTTATTTATGTAAGTTTTTTGCGAACAACTTACTTAGGTAAACTACTTCATGGACTCGCTGGCCACTAATTTCGTAGAACTTTTTGCCGGCTTGTTTTGTATGTAATTTATTGATATGTATATAATTGATGTAATGGACGGGTTATAAGGCAGGCCTAACATTCGTAAGTTTTATTTATGTAAGTTTTTTGCGAACAACTTACTTAGGTAAACTACTTCATGGACTCGCTGGCCACTAATTTCGTAGAACTTTTTGCCGGCTTGTTTTGTATGTAATTTATTGATATGTATATAATTGATGTAATGGACGGGTTATAAGGCAGGCCTAACATTCGTAAGTTTTATTTATGTAAGTTTTTGCGAACAACTTACTTAGGTAAACTACTTCATAGGTCCGTAACATTATCATACGTAAATTGTAACTCGTAAAAGTAAGTAAGTGCTTACTATTTTACTACAAAAAAATAAAATAAAAAATAGCTGGAAAAGTTGTTTACACGCAAATGGTTCGTAAGTAACCCACGTAAATAACTTTTCTATAAAAATTTACGAATGTAACTCTCACTAGGTTCTCTATCGATTATATCAAATACAGTAGAGTCGGGGATATTGCAATACCGCATAAGTTACAATAAAAGGTTAGTCTTATCAATTAAAAGTTTATTATAGTAAGTATTACTCTCAATAGGAATTTTTCGACACTTACGCGGTATTGGACTGTCCCCGAAAATAGAGCGAATTAAAAACAATATTTATATAATATGTTACATATTTTTTAAATGGTCACTGTTGAATATTCGCTAAAACTACGAACTTCGAAAAACAATGGTACCAACAGATTTTATAAAATCCGTTGGTACCATTGTATGTTATATTGTTTCACTTGCATCGGTTACAATGAAACCATTCCATTCATAACCGAGTTTTCGAATGTTATTTTAAATGGCATACAAGCGATTACAATCACGCACGTACAGAATTTATTGTTTTACGTTTTAATTCGAATAGACATAGATTTTATAGAGTGGATCCATGCTGTTTACTGACAGTCAAATGCAGAGAAATTATCATAAAAATTGTTTTTACATTTACTCGTCTAAAACCTCAATTAGACAGAGCAATTTTTCCACTCACACGCGCGATTTCTAAAAGGATTTTATAAAGTTGCCCCGTCTTAGCACAATGGCGAGCCAATTCTAACCCGCATTGAAAGCTTCGCTTTAAGAATCTTGCCGATAGAAACTTGCACAGACTAATGCAGGTTTTAAGGAAGTTTTTTTTATTTTATTTTATTACTGTGAATGACGAGACGAGCTTGCCGTAAGCCTGATGGTAAGCGATTGACCGCCCATAAACAGTAGAAACACCATCCAACACCTTGAAATACAAAGTATTGTTTGGTATTCCACTGCGCTCATCATCCTAAGACGTGAGATGTTAAGACTCATTATATCCAGTAGTTACACTGGCTAAAATGCCCTTTAAACCGGAATACAACAGTGACTACACACTCCTGCTTGGCAGCAGAAATAGACATTGCGGTAGTACCTAGCCAGGCGGGCTAGCCTAGTGCTTGTGGATATATCAAAATTGTAAAGCCGACCGGACAATGACTATACAAATATGTCTTCTCTATTACAGCAGGATTCTCATAACTTGTTATGCTTTAATTATTATAACCCTATAAGCCGGCTGTGGGCTGCGGTAACACCCACACTATGTCTCACACATACCGGATCTAATTAAATCTTGTTAGGTTTTTGTTGCGTCAACTTTGATCTATATATTATTGTCACTGTGTAATAAAACTAACATGACAATACTTACATAAAAAAACGCTAAAATACTCAAGATATTTTAAATATAGATTATAACCTATAATTAATAGTTTTACCGACCCATTCGTGCATTCCTATAAGGATCTATTTACTTGAAATTAATCAAATGAATATCCAAAGGTAGATAGACCCTCACCGTATACTTGTTTACGAGCTTCTGTATTTTTTCAGCCTCCCCGCCAACACCCAGGCTGGCAGCTGATCCAGGCGGTGGACTGGGGCCCCGCGTGTCCCCAACCAGTGCGGTTCACAGGCGCCACCAAAGGAATACGGGATATGGATGAAGATTGTCTGTATTTGAACATTTTCTCGCCTAATGTGAGTATTTTTATATATATTTTATAAGATATTCAAAAACAATAAGAAGGACTTTTGGGTAGTAAAATGGGTTTCAGAGAGAAGATTGTATACTATGTTCGATGCTGCACCAAGGTGCGTTTGGCTTTCGACTTTACATACGAATCCATTAAATAATCGTTGCCTTTATTGATGAAGGAAGCGATTAAAAATATTTGAGTTTTCTATTAAAATTTCTGTCATATGAAGTCTTGTCTACCAATACGTATAAGGCCTACAGACAAATTAGTAACACTTCATATTAACAGAGAAAGCTCTTAAGTACTCGTATCTTTGTACTATGCCTTTTGTCTCTCTTTTCTTCTTTGTATCGTTTTGCTGTTGGCTACAATAAAGAGTAATAAATTAATAAAAAAAGACAAATATGACTTTTTGTAAGAGGTTAATTTCAAAGTTGCACCCTGATGTCAATGACTCATCAATTAAGTCAGTCAAGATTCCGCCCAGCAACATCTGCCTACAACGTAAGCTTACACTAATTAAACCCAATGAACCACAGTTCAACAGGCGACCAAACATGCAAACGCACCGACGGTTACTGGCCAATTGCTAAATTGCAAGGAGTATCGGTAGAGAGTGAAATTGAATGCCAGAAGGTCTATAATGCATTGTAGCTAATGTAATTAGTAGGCATTATGAGTCATTAACATCATATGTCTCGCTATACTGCCAAATGTCGACATTGGGCCGTAAGACCGGTGAATCCAACATAACCGTTCCACTACCCCCAAGTGACGGTAGCGATAATGCCTTTTGTCTCCACGAAAAAATAAAATGTGTGACGAGCGTAATGCCACTCAGTTCTTGCAATGTAATGTGTGGTGCTATTATACCTATATATTTTAAAGTATTTATTACTGCTCTTTTTGGTCAATTGGTCAATGAAAGCGGCGATAGCCTAGTTGGTTGTGGAACGGACTCCCGAGACGAATGTCAGGTTCAGAATCCACACACTTGACTTTTCTAAAATCATGTGTGTATTCTTTGTGTATTATCGCTTGCTTTAATGGTGAAGGAAAACATCGTGAAGGGAAACCTGCATACCTTAGAATTCTCTACAAGACTTTTGAGGGTATGTGAAGTTTACGAATTCGTACTAGGCCAGCGTGGTGGACTAAGACCTAATCTCTCTCAGTAGAAGAGAAGGCCCGTGCCCAGCAGTGGGGCAGTATAAAATACAGGCCTGATATTATTATATTATCCTGTTTATACCTATATTGAATGCAAAGAAAATATTCTGATTTCTTTAGACTTACATGATTCGTCACGAATAAAAAATATGGATACATTGATAACTTTGAAGTGTGTATTCATAATAATTGAAACACCAGATAATTAAAATATTGTGACGAAACACGCGTGGTAGAGTGTTACTCCTGGGAGAATGTCTTATATAAAGTCTCAACATGCAGTCGATACGATATTTCTTTCACTTTTCTTTTTTTTTTTACATCATACGATTACTTGAAGTAACTTATTGTTACTCTGAATTTAATAACTAATTAATATTATAATTAGTTTTGTGTTCTAGACGTAAATTATAATCTAGTCGATATTTTTGGTAACAGACCACAAGGACTCCGTGGCGCAACGGTAGCGCGTCTGACTCCAGATCAGAAGGTTGCGTGTTCAAATCACGTCGGGGTCAAAACACAGGAGAGACAATAATTATACATAAATATTCTCTTTCTTTTTGTCAAAAATAAAAATCCAATGTTTTTTAATATATATGTAATATTGATATACTTTTTTAGACTATTTAAGTGTTTTAGTTCGACAGCGTTGATTGATTTCACGTTTCATATTATATTTTGACAAAACAAATTATAATCTGAAAACTTAGTAATAATTATTATTTTCCGCTTTTTTTATTCTTCGGGACACACAGCCTCACATCGCAAAAAAGGTAGAGCCCCTAAATTATTTATGACTCACTTGAACAATATAATTACAATGGACGCGACCAGTAGCATCTTTTCTTTCTGCCATTCAATAGCACATCTTTAAAAAACTGTTGTAGTGTGCGTAAAATAAACAAATATTTATGATTTCTCTATGTGTGCGTTTATAAACACAAAATAGTATTTGTGTTACACTTTCTATTCATTAGTTTTATTTTTCCAGGCAATGAGCACAATGCGCGTCCTTTCTATATTATGATCTTGGGGGACGCTATTATAATATAATATCAGCCCTGTATTATATACTGTCCCATTGCTGAGCACGGGCCTCCTCTACTACTGAATGGGATTAACCCTTAGTCAACCACACTGGCCTAGTGCGGATTGGTAAACTTCACACACCCTCAAAATTCCTATAAAGAACTTCTCAGGTGTGCAGGTTTCCTCACGATGTTTTCCTTCACCGTTAAAGCAATTAGTTAAGGATTATAGTAGGGCGCTATTAGTTTTGTGGTAAATTTTATGTAAGTATAAATAATGCAATTAACTTGGTTCATGTAACTTTATTGAAATACAGTACTGTAAACGTAATAGAACATTCACTAATTAAAATGATATGTGATTGAATCACTTTCGCGATATGTTTATTTTCTGAATAAGTAATCACTGGTGTTACTAGCCTTTTATGGCCCCGCTGTGCGTCTACAATTTTAGTTGTATAGCTTCTGTAAGTTGATATGGTGGATATTTATGAGCAGAGATGATCATTCAGTATAAGATCGCCCGCTTGCAAGATTATCTCCATCTGATCATAAAAAAACTAGTAGCACAATACATATTTTCTTAATTTTTAAGTTAATATTTTTGTGTACAAGCAAATTTCTAAGGAATATAAGTTTTAGGAAGTACTGTGTTTCATGATATAAACAGTATATTCGTAGTAGATTATATAGCCCGGATAGCTCAGTCGGTAGAGCATTGGACTTTTAATCCAAGGGTCCAGGGTTCAAGTCCCTGTTCGGGCGGCAATACTTTTTGGTTTATAATTTTTAAGTAATATTTTTCATATTTTTTACTTGTATATATATATATTTTTTATAATAGAAAGAATTATCAAATATTTGTTATGTTAATCAGTATCCGGGATGTTTATTCGAACTGAAATTCGTATCTAATATGTCGATTAAAGTTCCTAATAAATAATACAAAGTATAATCTTAGACTATTAGTGCATTACGGCTCTGCCAACCCACCAGGGGAGTATTGAATCTCGTAACTATTTACATTGATCGACAATATAATATGTCAGTCACGTAGAAAAATGGTTTCATTAATACGTACACGACCAATGACTTATTCATGCTAATTAGATGTTCTAATTTATGAAGGGCGTCTCTGATTATGCAAGTAGCCTGCTCTATTGATTTGAAATGTTACCATAATGCTCTTAATATCTTTAATAGATTGTGCATGCGGGTCCGACCGAGGGAAAAGTTAGGTTATATTACTCATGAGTAATGTAGCTTCCTATTAGAAAAAAAATATCAAAATCGGTTTAGTAGTTCTTGTGATTAGCGCGTTCAAACTTTTCAGTCTTATGTAATAGTATAATATATTAGTAATTCAATATAAATGTGAACACAACTTAATGTCAACAATTTGATACAGATTTTTTTATAAAAGAGTAACACGTGTTTATTAATGTCTGCACTGATTCTCTTGTTATTATGGTAGTTTAATAAATTATAATTTACATGAAAATTTATACGTATAAATTCAATTCCAAAATGTAAAGGCCGCCCGAACAGGGACTTGAACCCTGGACCCTTGGATTAAAAGTCCAATGCTCTACCGACTGAGCTATCCGGGCTATGAGTTGATTGTCAAAAATTTAAATACACTTTTAATGTTGTCTTACCAGAGTTAAGTTACTACGCCCGACGATCTATCTCAAGGATGAACCAATTAGGACAGTTTTTCGTGAAATTCTTATGAATGAGTTATGTTAATTGGTTTCTTATCGAAATGGGATTGAAGATTGAGATTTGGATCGTTTATTGACTGACCAGACCAGCCTTGTATTACATACTTGACATTTTAACATCGCATGTCTCAGGATGGCGAGCGCAGTGGTATACCAAACAATACATTTTAATTCAAGGTGTTGGATGGTGTTTCTACTGTTTATGGGCGGTCGTATCGCTTACCATCCAACAAACGTCAAGCTCGTCTAGTCATTTAAAGCAATAAAAAAGAAGTGTCTTGGGTTTTGAACCTGCGCACATCCATCTTGACATACCGTTCCATTCCCGACTAGGCTTTCCACTTATAAAGACTATGCCTTTATTATTTTCTAATTTTAATATCCGAGGGGGACGTATTACATATAAAACATCGGAACCTCGCACCCCAGTCTCACCCTATGTGAGACACAATTGTTACCTATCTTCGATTATATTATACCAATTTTGAATCATTTAGAAAAAATAATAAACAAATAAAAATTGTATCCATTGCTGTCCACAGACTGAGGCGGGCGCGACGGCACAGCTGTACCCGGTAATGGTGTACATCCACGGCGGTCAGTTCCAATCCGGGGCGTCGAACCTCTTCCCAGGACACATGCTCGCCGCCTTCTACAATGTCATCGTCGTCTCGTTCAACTACAGACTTGGGGCGCTCGGTGAGTTAAATTGTATTTGTTAGAAGATATAGAAAGAAAGAAAGAAAAAAAAAAATTATTGTTGGAACAAAGATAAAAAATTAAAAACACAAAATCCTACATAATATAAACAATTATTGCACCAACTATGGGTCATTGTTCATCAGCTATACTGCAATACCACCTATGTAATACTACAGCGATGGTTTTCAATAAGATGCCCATGTTATTTGACAGACATCAAATCAGTGTACAGTAGTAGTAAATTATAATAAAAAAAAGTGAAAACATGTCCAAGCACATGCTGGAGTGGTCAGAGAGACCATTTGTATTTTACAGAATTATCAGGGAAACGAGAAATATGGGGTAAATGACCGCTGCAAATTATAAGCTATAATTTCAAAAGTCATGGATGTGCTGACGGCTTTGAAGGAATAGAATCGATGAGGAAAGGGTTGGATTATTCGGGTCTCATTTACCTACCAAAAAGTTAGTTAGGGTTACCACATATCTCGTTCACCAAACGATATGCACCTTCAAGTTGACTTTACGTCAGGGTTTCGAGGAATATTGCTAATATCTCGGTAGAAATGGTCCCTTCGCGTTGGCTTGGCTCTACCGCTCAAAACAGAAGCCCCAGTTGTATGTTCGGATTGAATATATCGCTGTCGTGAGTGCAAGATGGTGCACGTGTACCCCCCTGTACCTAACAAATGACAAAAAAAAAATCACTGTATGATAATGGGAAATATCGACCACAGAGGTTTTGTTATGGTTGGGGCATTTTTATTTAAAAAAAAATATATTATGTAGTACCTACTTACAGTGTAGATGCACCTTCTTAAAAGGACTATTGACAGCGCCCATGATCGCTGTGGTGTTAAAAATTATTTGTCATATAACACATAAATACCATAATCCCATCAACAAAAAATTATCATGATTCTTTCACATTTCCAGGCTTCCTGTCAACCGCGGACGAGAACTCGCCCGGCAACTACGGCATCCTGGACCAGGCGATGGCCCTCCGCTGGGTGTACGACAACATCCGACCGTTCAACGGCGACCGCGGCGCCATCACGCTGTTCGGCCCCGGCGCAGGCGCAGCGTCCGCGGGCTTGCTGGCCCTGGCGCCGCAGACACGGCACATGGTGGCCAGGGTCATTGCGCAGGTACATAAATATTTATACATATAAATAAATACACACACAACTCACGCATTTTATCCCCGAAGGGGTATGCAGAGGCGCAACCATGGCACCCACTTTTCGCCAAGTGTGTTCCGTCCCATTATGTGATAGGGGGCGAGCCTATCGCCATATCGCGCACAAATTCCAGACCCCGGGCTGATACTGAGCAGAAAAACCCAAATATCACTTTGCTCGACCCAGGATTCGAACCCAGGACCTCAGAGCGCTGCCGTACCGCGCATGCAGTACAACTACGCCATCGAGGCAGTCATACAAATAAATATAAGAAAAAAATGATAATCAACCATTTTTTTATGATTAAATTTACTAATGATCGATTTATCTCTGCGAATTGATCACGGATATGAACAAATCTGAATAAAGCTTGTTATCTTCGTAAGGGGAAGGTAAAGGCGAAACTGGTGGACCCACTTTACGCCATGTGTATTCCGTCCCAAGATATGATAGAGGGCGCGCCTATCGCCATAACGGGCACAAATTCCAGACACCGGGCTGATATTGAATAGAAAATTGAATATCACTTTGTCCGATCCGGGAATCGAACCTAAACCTCAGCATGGCAGTCGTACTGTAGTACAATGCGACCGAGTCAATCAATGCACTTATTTTCAACTTTTTATAAATTGATTGTTTATACAAGCCCTCCATTATATACTGCCCACTGCAGAGCTCTACCAATGAAAGGGTCTTAAGCCAATTTAACGTTAAACTTATCCAAATACCTTTAGTAATGTAAACCGGTAAAAGTCTGATTTCGGTCGAGGGACGCAAACGACTCATCCTTCAACCTTTCGTTTCGATTTTACCATTAAAACCCAATTTAATCATATTCCTATGAGGTTTTAAAAAAACTTAAAAATAGGTATGTTTCCTACTTCCAGAGCGGTTCAGCACTAGCCGATTGGGCAATGATCGAAGATAAATTCAGGGTGCAGAACACGTCGCTGGTGTTCGGGAGGCTGCTGGGCTGTCCCATCGACTCCTCGTGGAAGCTGGTCAACTGCTTGCGGCAGGGCAGGAGCTTCTACGAACTCGGAAATGCTGAGTTTCAGGTACAAACTAGTCCATCTCAGTTTATTGTGGTACAAACTAGTCCATCTCAGTTTATTGTGGTACAAACTAGTCCATCTCAGTTTATTGTGGTACAAACCAGTCCATCTCAGTTTATTGTGGTACAAACTAGTCCATCTCAGTTTATTGTGGTACAAACTAGTCCATCTCAGTTTATTGTGGTACAAACCAGTCCACCTCAGTTTATTGTGGTACAACCTAGTCCATCTCAGTTTATTGTGGTACAAACTAGTCCATCTCAGTTTATTGTGGTACAAACCAGTCCATCTCAGTTTATTGTGGTACAAACCAGTCCATCTCAGTTTATTGTGGTACAAACCAGTCCATCTCAGTTTATTGTGGTACAAACTAGTCCATCTCAGTTTATTGTGGTACAAACCAGTCCATCTCAGTTTATTGTGGTACAAACCAGTCCATCTCAGTTTATTGTGGTACAAACTAGTCTATCTCAGTTTACGGTGTTCGGTGTGAGTGCCGCATTAAAATATGATCCAGAAAAACTCATGAATGAATTAACTCAGTGGTGTAGCGTGGACTAATATAGAGGTGAGCGAAGTCGCATCAGCGAGGCCTCTTTTCTTTAGTTCCCTAGATCTAACCAATAAATTAATCTTACCAAACATGCTTTGACACGACATACTTATTTATAGGAAGCTACATGATTTCTAAATGAAGAAAAATAATTGTGCGGTGGTTGAATATTGAAAAGCATAAAGATTTGAAAAATCGTGGCCGTGGGTGGAACCACTTAGCCCACGCCTTGCTATGCCACACACTTTATTCTACAATGTATATAGCAATGTGAATAAACTTATATTTAAAAAAAATGCGTTCAACAATAGACGGTCTTGTCCATAAAAAAGAGATCTCTTCCAGACAATCCGAACTTATGGTTAGACTAAATATAACGAGCTGAAGTAGAGGTAGTATATTGAAGGTAGAAAAAAAATAGAAATAAATAATTACAGTAAAAAAAATATTGTAATATAAACTAAATATATCATAGTTATAAATACGAATTTAAGTTATACATACAAATTAATTACCGATTCTATTTAATACATTAAGGTAAGAGTTTGTTTGTACGCGCTTTTCTCAGAAACTGCTAAACCCATTTTGTTTTTTTTACTTATAGGAAAGCTATGTGATTTCTAAGTGCTGTAGGCAAATTTTTATTCCGGGAAAAAATTTATCGGGGAAAACCTTTTTCACGCGAGCGGAGCCGCAGGCAAAACTATAATTAATAATATAATATAGAGTCTATATGAATAAAATGAAGTATAAAAATAACACAGTTTAAATAGGTTACTATTTAATATTACGTAGAAACTGAAGAGAAAAAGTAATTACAATTTTATATATTTATTTAATTTTTATTTTAAAAAGGGATTTTTAAGTTATTTAAATTATTAATATCTATGGACTGACAATTAACTAAAATATTTCATGTCATAAAATTGTGTTTTCGAAAGGGAATACTTATGCAATAGTAATATTCATTGTTTAGTACTTTTTATTATGATATCATACAGGGTGTTAAAAGAAAACGGTGTCAATAATATCTTTACATAGAGTGGAAGATTTGTTGGTGCAATTAAGAAAAAAATAATATGTTTTTATCATTTTGAATACCGCCCATTAAATCTTAATAATATTCATATTGGAAATTTTGTATGGATACTTATTTATTCAAAATATACATTTGAATGGCTAGGTATGTCAACAATAAATTGATAATTGGAAATTTTGTATGGATATTATCAATTTATTGTTGACATAAATAGCCATTCAAATGTATATTTTGAATAAATCCTAGAATATTAGGTAAAATATATTTTAAAACTAATTAGAAATTCAGTCTGTCAGAAACTATGGCGCTATTACCTATTTACTTGATAAGTTTTTAAATGAGACACTTTATAATCATTTAATTAGGTTTATTGTTGATACCTTAATTATCAAACACTCTGTATAATGTGTTGTGTTAAGCAACGGAATAAATTATCTCATTTCCACCGACCTATAGGAAACTTCTACCATACATTAAGTACCAACGCCACATTTCGTTCGACACCGCTAGATGGCGCTGTACAGTTTCATACTGTAACGTACATCGCGATGTCAAGATTCTCCGCGGAAACATGACTACGCTAGCGGAACGTAGTGAAATCATACTTACCTGGCGTAGGGGACACCGTGATCAAGAAGGCGGTTCCCCCAGGGCGAGGCCTGTCCATTGCACTGCGGACGGGTTGACCCTTGCGATTACCCCTAATGTGGGTAACTCGGACGCGTAATTTTTGGTAGTGGGGACTGCGTACGCGCCGTCCCCCTTATTCCCGAATAAAAAACAAGTTGAAATTTGCACTCACGTATATTCTAGACGATATGCATGTTGTAATATATATTAAGTCTTAATCTCTAAGGAAATTTTTCCAACGGTCTTACCTTTCGGTGATGACTGATGTTGAGATGAGACAATAACATATAGGTATATATAAAACATAAATATATTATGTAAAATTAATATATTATAATATCGCTGGCTTACTTTTTACAAGGTTCTAATCTTATGTTAATTTCTATTGACATAAAAAAAATAGTTTTTGAAATTTTCATGTTGCGAAAAATTTTAAAAGACAATAATTCATGGTTCCCCCTTATGTATTTTACAGGATTATCGGAATTTAGTGAAAAACACAGAATCATGTTATATAATTATGTATAATTAAAATTGTGTTTAAAAATATACATAGAAACCTTGTAGTAGTGAACCACCATGTTTATATACTTGTTAACTAAGGTGTTCGGTCATATTACTTAACAATGTAAATTTCCAATCCATTATAAATCTATTCCAGCCTCAAGTAGGGTTCATTCCATGGGGTCCCGTCCTGGAGAACAACTTCACGTTCCCCGGCGACAACTGGTACGAGGGCTGGCGGGAGCGCGACTGGCACTTCCTGTCGCGCGCGCCGGAGGAGCTCGTGCGCGCGCGCCAGTACAACCCGGCGCTGCGGTACATGACCGGCGTCACCACGCAGGAGGCCGCTTATTACTTGTGTGAGTGGTCCGGGCATAGAACATCTCAAGGATCTTCAATAATAATAATAATATCAGCCCTGTATTATATACTTGCCCACTGCTGAGCAGGGCCTCCTCTACTACTGAGAGGGATTAGGCCTTAGTCCACCACGCTGGCCTAGTGCGGATTGGTAGACTTCACACACCTTCGAAATTCCTATAGGGAACTTCTCAGATGTGCAGGTTTCCTCACGATGTTTTCCTTCACCGTTAAAGCGAACGATAAATTCACAAAGAACACATGATTATTTAGAAAAGTCAGAGGTGTGTGCCCTTGGGATTTGAACCTGCGGACATTCGTCTCGACAGTCCGTTCCACACCCAACTAGGCTATCGCCGTTTCAGGATATTAGGTCTTTTTATTTTTAACTTCTTCACTTTATACTATTTGTGACTTCATATTATTTGTGTGAGTGGTTAGGATTTAAAACATCTCTTGTAGGACATTAGGTCATTTATTTATTAACCGACTTAAAAAAAGGAAGTGCTAAATTCGATGTGTTTTTTTTTATTCCAAAATTGATAGCTAGTATGTACCTGTTATGTTAAACATTTTTTTTATTTTTCTTAGTTTTTTAGGGAGTTTAATTTTTGTCATAAATTTTCTATACTGGTGTGGTAAATTTACCCCACTGCACCTGGTGGTAAGTGAAATGTGATCTAAATAGTGAGATGATTATTCCTCGCCAGTCGACACATTTATGCCGGTATGTGAAACCGAATGCACAGGTTAATCTCGGACCGTGACACACGTTAGGCTGTGTATTTATAGACAGAACAAGTGACAAGGATATTTGGTTAGCGATAATTGGTCACAGTATCATTAAATGTGCATATGTAGGATGGATTATCCTTGATGCTATGTGTGATTGTAAGTAATCCTACCAATTAATAAGTTTATAAAAATATTCGCCTTTTAAAAGTGCAACGCATAAAGCTGATGAATTCGACCATTCACAAGTCTTTGCTCAGTTGATATTTTATAACCGACATTCCGACAATTAAATCATCTTCCAATTCCCAGTCAACAACGAGTCCCTGGCGCCGAACTTCGAGATCACCGAATCGTGGTTCAACCAGAAGGTGAACGAGCTCGTGCTGAGGTACAACTACACTCTCAACCCTCGCGGCGTGTTCGAGGCGGTCCGCTACATGTACACCTACCACCCGCAACCGCACAACACCACCGCCATCCGCGACCAGTACGTGCATGTGAGTAGGGGGCGATACCAGCCCTTCATTATACTTCCCACAGGAATACAGTAGGACGCCTAGTGCGGATTGACTTCATATACCTTCGAAATTCTTAAATGGAATTTTCGAGGTATGCAGGTTTCCTCATGATGTTTTCCTTCACCGTTAGAGCAAGCGATAATTCACAAATTAAATAGACATAACTAGAAAAGTCTGGTTGGGCCCTTAAAAAAGCCTAAAGGCCCTTAAAAGGTTTTGAACCTGCGGACAATCGTCTCGGCAGTCATACATTACTCTATACTGTCGTTTACTGAAGCAGTGCGTATTAATTGAGTTGCATGCGCATGCGCACCACACGACTTTCAATATAAAGGAGAGGTTGTAGTATGGGGAGAATCAAGTCGACAAGACGTTATAGACTGGTGAAGCCGTAAATGGATTTACTCGAATAAAAAAAAACATGGGCGATTGTGTGCATTTTAGAGTTTAAAGGTATGTCCATCGTCACGCAGTCTGCCAATCCAGATACCACTTGTTGGGACTTGTAAGAAAGAAGAGTAGCGAAGTAGTGTGAATTCCTTCACTGTAAATTCCTGCGATAATTGACACATAGATCTATGCTCTTAAATTGAACTCTAAACGGTAGCATTACATTCCGTTTTCACTTGGCGATCGATGGATATCAATAATTGCAACTAAAATTTCCTATTACAGCTCCTCTCAGACTTCCTATACCGAGCACCGACAGACAAGCTAGTCAAACTCCTCCTAGAGCAACACGTGCCGGTCTACATGTACGTGCTGAACACAACCGTGGAGACCCTCCGCTGGCCAGAATGGCGCCAGTACCCTCACGATACTGAGCATCTGTTCCTCACTGGAGCGCCGTTCATGGACCAGGAGTTCTTCCCGCGGAGGCTGCGGGTTGATCGGCAGGCGTGGACCAATAATGACAGGAACATGAGCCATTTCTTTATGAGGACGTATTCGGATTTTGCGAGGTTTGGGTGAGTACGTGGAAAGTGAATTACAATTTTTTTTTTGTTACTTTAAATGACGAGATGAGCTTGACGTTCGCCTGATGGTAAGTGATAAGACCGCCCATAAGCAGCAGAAACACCACCGAACATCTTAAATTACGAAGTATTGTTTGGTATTACACTGCACTCGCCATCCTGAGACATGAGATGTTAAGTCTCATTAGGCCCAGTAGTTACATTAGGTATAATGTGCTTCAAACCGGAACACAACACAACATTTATTGTAGCTGAAGGAAACCTTAGCACTTAACTTAATACGTGTCAGCCTGATTTTGTCAAGTCTTATGATGCTCAATAATTATATGATTACTAATACTTACATAACTTTACCAGTAACCCGACCCGTTCCCGCGTGCTGGGCATCCACTTCGAGCTGGCTGAGGAGGGGCAGCTGAGGTACCTGAACCTCAACACCACCTTCAACTCCAGCATACAGCTCAACTACAGGCAGACAGAGCTCGCCTTCTGGACCGTGTACCTGCCAACTGTTATAGGGAGGATGTTGCCTACCTACCCGCCTATTACTGAGGTCAGTTGGGAATGTTGCAATTGTGGCATAGTAATCACATGTTAGCAGAAAGTTGGGTTTAAAAAGCAACCCATATACTGACTGTAACATAAGTGGAAAATATTTTGCAGGTTGACAAGCAATCGAATTTATAAATAAATAAATATGGTATAATAATGCTTGTATAGCTTTATTGAAAAAGGTAAACAAAGCTTTAGTAAGTGTACCGGTATTTGATAAATATTTGCGTATCTTCATGTTTTCTTTAATAGGAAGCATCCCTTTTGTTATGGCGAGTGCGAAATGTTTTCAACATAATCCGCAAAATTTTGTTCCGGATCGAAGGACCACAAAAATCTGTTGCCATTACACTTCTACAGACGTCATCCGTGAGGTCTAATTAGTGTCACTTCTAGTTGATTTTTCTATGACCCAACACTACTCCAGACTAATCGCCCCAGTGTCATTATTATCAGCCTTTGGAAGTCGACTGCTGTAAGTAACTCTCTGTAGGCCAATCTGTTAGAAACAGCCCGGATCCAGCGTGTTCTTGCGACCTTTACCAGGTCGTCTGTCTACTAGTAGGTGGACTTCCAACCGTCCAATGCCGGACTGACCCATGCTGATATATTTTTAATATTCTTTCCAGTATTGGTGGGAGCCTAAACAGCCGTTGCAGATCGCCTTCTGGTCTGTTTCCAGCGCCTGCCTACTTCTCATAGTGCTGCTAGTTGTATGCTGTATGCTCTGGAGAAATGCCAAGCGGTAACATTATGTTTTAATTTAATAAATAATAACTAACTTGACTAATATTTGAAGTGTCTGTAGATTAATATACTAATAATAATTATTTTTGAAAGTATTTTTTCAGTAAGTAAGCTTTTTGAGTGGACTGGATTGATAAAAGTGTCAATTTCAGTTTTATCGAGTAATAAAGATGTCAAAACTTATTCGGCTGCTTTTGAGTGGTATTCTAACAGCCAATTATGCTTAGCCAAAGTTTTAACATTATAGAATATGATTAAAGTGCCAACAATGCCGTGTGAACGTGTTTATTTTTAATTTGACTATATGTCTAATTTTCAACAGGGCTGCGCCACCGAAATGGAAAATGGTGCCTGTAGTGTAGGTGACCCGGCTAACTATATCACGCTTGTGTGCCGCATCTGTGTTGTGCTTATATAGTAGTGTAGATATTAGTGGATGTGTTGGTAGTTTAAAGCTTGTTGCAGCATGCTTGATGTTTGTGTGTGTTTGTATATTCTTTGTGTTATAATTTTAAGTAAGTGGATGAGGAAAGGTCCCAATTTGAAAATATTGTAGTGATGTTTATTGTCTCACAAATATTTAGATCACATATATTTGAATTTCTCTTAGTTTTTTTTGTCTCTTTAAGTTTTTAAAATTCTATTATGCTTTTTTAATCGCAATATTTTTATCTACTTGCCATGTTAATTAATTCAAATATTGTATATTTTTTTTCCAATCGTTATTCGAAAGCACATTGAAAATCGCTCAATACATCGAAGCTATATTAACGCATATTTGCAGAGAGAACGATCGATACTACAACGATGACATCTTCATGGTGCCCGAGGTTGAAGAGAGCGGCATAGACAATACCAACCGATCCAGAGACAACATCTACGAGTACAGAGACGTGCCCGTGAAACGGCCACAGACTCCGCAAACCATCACTAGATCTGTAAGTATCTTCTAGGAGAACGGCGCTTTAAATCGCGTGATATTCGGAGTGTGAGCGGGAGTGTGTCGCGTGACGTCACGGCAGGTGCGAAACATACACCGACGCATACGCACGCGCTCGCTGCACGCTCTGTCTCCGCGCCCGCGCCTTAATAATTTACCCTCATTCTTTTGACAGTTCCTCATTCATAGGATCTAAATTTATTCCTTCATATCTAAGATAATATGTAATTAGTGAATATGTCGTGCAGATAAGCGAGCCGCAGACGATGCAGTCGTCGCGTCCGTCGTCGCAGGCGTCGAGCGGCTCGGCGCTGTCGCTGCGCCACGTGTCGCCGGACCCGCGCCACGTGTCGCCGGACCCGCGCCCCGCCCCGCGCCAGCCGCAGCAGCCCCGCCCCGCCTCGCGCACGCGCGTCGTGGCCGGCGTGCCGCAGACCACCGTGTGAACACCTAGTATTGTAAGCCACGGGACACAACTACACCTCGGGTCAGCCACTTCCTCTCAACACGGTTGAGGAAGCTGATGGATGGCACATATCGTTTTTTATATCTTCAATATCAATCATTTAATATTATGTTGGAAAACTTATCATCAAATTATCTTATGCTGCCTGGAAGGGTTGTGCACTCGTAAGGGAATAAAAAAAATTATGTTGCTATTAAATAGAATATAATTAGAGCTGCTATAAACTATATGTAACTTTTCTTTTATTAGGTTTTTATCGTCTTAGTAGGCAAACGAGCAACCGGTTCGCCTGTAGGTAAGCATCATCCGTCGCCCAAAGACTAAAGCAATGTTAGAGACACAGCCGAGTCGTTGCCTACTAGGAACCGTATAAAACAAGTATAAACCTGTCTTTTATGATAAAAGCGCATTGCTATATCTGAATCCCAGGCAACTTGAGTGTTATTTTTTCTAAACGAATATTTTTTAAATCATGTTATATCGACGTATCTATATTAAAAAGTAGGTAAGCATTTACTTACAATTTGTTTTCGTACCCTGTATATGATATACAAAGCTTAATTTTATCGATTTTTACGGATTTTTTTTTTAACAAAACGATTACTCTAGTTTACATGATCGAGTTAACGATTGTTTTTATTTTATTTTTTATATTACAAATCTAGATAAAAACGACCGTAGTTATAGTCGAATGCACGCTTAGTTAATGAATAAGTAGATTTAACGACAAATGACAAATATGTGCCTCACGCGATAGTATTTACAAAATATAGAATAACAGTAGATTTAGCACGTTTTATAATGGTGAGAACGGACCTTAGTATAAAACAAATTATTATAGTAATTGTACAGTTGTCATTAAGATGTAGACTGAGTAATAGCTGCTGGTAGAATATATTATATCCGCTCGAATAGCGACCACCTTACACAAGGTGTTAAAACCCATAGTGGCCCACGTAAGTGTCGCGTTCCGGGATCAGCCTGTGTATATCCGGTTTCAACAAGCCGGCATAATTGTGTCGACTGCTGAGGGGTAATCATCTCTCGTCAGTCGACTTATTATTTGACCCCCTCCACTTACCATCAGGTGCTGTGGAGTCACTATTCCGTGCACGCATAATAAAGTTTTTCTAGTTGAAAATGTTTTTTTGAACATGGCATCTATTGAATTTATATTTCAAGTATTATTTTTCTATTTCATGTTTTATTGTACCCTTAGCCTAGTGGCTTATGTGAGCTGAAGACCGGGTAGTCTTTCGTTTGAATCCCGAGTCGGACATTTTAATTTTTATAGCACGTTTTAGGGACATTTTAAGGTTGTATAGTTTTGACTACATAATTATGATTTTTTAGAAATGGCAATTAATATAATGATTTCTTATGTTTACGCGAATGTAAGACATTGTAATAATACTTTTCAATATTTTTATTATTATAAATTTCTCCCGACGTTTCGATGGCTGTTAGTGGTATTACTGTCTACTAGCTAACCATGGAATTATGTACTGCATACTACCTCTATGGGTTGACAAATAAAATATAATAGTGTTCGCTTTGTCTGTTAGTTGAGGGATTTCCTTGTAGAGGGATTTCCTCTAACCGCCATTTTCAATAACAGATCCCGATAGCTTTTTTATATCTATCTTAAAAATCGATTAACCAGAACTGATGAAAATAAGACTACAAGTTATGAAACGATAAATACAATTAATTGTAAGCAAAATAATAAAATACAATCAACAATCAGTGACTATTGCTAGTAAAGCAAAGGAAGAGAGCTGAGACAAGTGACTGGACATAAACAAATCAATATATCATAGGTGCCAATTCGCTGTTCCAAGTAGGCGCGCCTTATTCATTTACGTCCTTATTTTCAAGAAGAAAAAAAGCTTTTTTTTATTAAGGATTTCGAGTGCTTAAAGCACTTACCCGAAAGTCCGATGTGTTGGTATAAGCCGGCCCTGCCAGGCTAAAAGACGGATAGTCAGGCGCAAAAAAAAGCGTTTTTTGACATGCCTACAAACGAGTTATTTTGATTGGTTCATGTTCGGAACCGGATTGAAGATTGAGATTGAGATCGTTTATTGAAAACGGCTTTAAATGGAAAGCTTTATCATTTCTGGTAAATCTTATAATGAACGTCTAAACAAATTAGTTTTAGTTTAACATTGATGCCAACGAATGTTTAGCTTAAAATATTTTTGACAATTTATTTTTGTTAAGAATACTTATTATACTGGTCAATAATATTTTTAAAAATGTAGTTTTAAGTTATTTTTACTGTAAAATATTTGTTTAATTAAAATTTAAAGTTTTGTAAATCAAATGCAAAATTCTGTTGACCAGTATAATTTCTAGGAACAAAAAGTAGTTATTTGTTACCTTTAAGGTTATGTGTTAGTTTTAAATATAAATGTTTGTGATCGTCTGTCCGTCCATTAGTGCAATGTGCCTGCAATTTTTTAGATATATTTATTATGAAGACACGCTGTGTTCCAAAATAAATGTTTGATTATTGTATGTGCAAGTTTTATTTCAACTATTTAATTAATATTATAACTGGTGATAGGCCTCTCATATGGGAGAGTCCGCCTGGGTAGGTACCACCGCAATGTCTATTTTTGCCGCCAAGCAGCTGTGTGTAGTCACTCTTGTGTTCCGGTTTGAAGGACATTGTAACCAGTGTAACTACTAGACATAATAAGACTTAAGATCTCATGTCTCAGAATGGCGAGTGCAGTGGAATACCAAACACGAGTAATTCAAGGTGTGGGATGTGTTTCTGGTGTTTATGGGCGGTCGTATCGCTTACTATCCAGGCGAACGGGAAGCTCGTCTCGTCATTCAAAGCTATCAAAAAAATAAAAAATAATATCCGATTTACCTATAATACCATGATCATAAAATAATTTTAAAATACTGGTGTTTTGTAACTCATATATTGATTAAAAATAATAAAAATTCTACTAGGTTGTGAATTTCCATTGAATGCGTAGGTTTGATAACTCAGACACCAAGTCGAAGCAAACAGAGGATGGATTGCGTATCATCAAATATATTTTCAGAAAATGTCCATCGCGTCGGGCTGTACCGTCTGATATTTTTTTGGCTGTCAAATCTGCTAACGTCGTACTCAGTGGTGTATTAACTATTTTATTTATTTATTTACAATTACAAACTACAGACTAAACCATGTAAACTTTATGTTTAAATTTAAAATCGAAATAATCTGAAGTCCAATTACATCTTTTTATTTCTTAGATACAGTTACGAATTACCGCAAACCAACGTAATTTTTTATTTAAAATTTCAATAATCTTAAGTCCTGTTACAACTTTTGAAATCTTACCACTTATCCAATCTTGTAGATAAGTGATGAGTGCGAAGTTTACTTCGCATAACTGATAATTCTCTTCCATTAGAAAATAATTTACAAGGCTTTTATTCATGAATAACATATTAATCCTTAGCCTGTATATGTTAATTAGGTGTAATAAAACAACTTAATAACAAACATCAACTTTATTTGAAAAACAATTTATAAGAAAATATATTTTATAGCTTCCCGCATAGCGACCACAGTACAAAACGTGTTAAAACACGCCATAGTGGCCCACTTAATTGTGTCGAGTTCCAACAGGCCGGCATAATTATGTCGACTGCCGAGGGGTAATCATCTCTCGTCAGTCATTCTATTCGACCCCACTCCACTTACCATCAGGTACAGTGGTGACCACTTCGCCGTGCACTTATAAAAAAAGCATAAAAAATCACACTCCAAACTAACTCTCACACCGACACACCTCAGGCAGCGTGCCTGCAGTGTACTTCGCGTCACAATTCGGCCCGCAGATGCGGCGAGCTTCATGCGAGTTGAGAGGTAACAGCCTCCCGGGCCGGATGGTCAGGTCCACCACGTAGTTGGCACGAAGTAAGCCCGCCGGGTAGTTCTCTTCTTTGTCCAGTTCTTCACTCTGAAATTACGATGATATCGTGTTGAAATGAAGAAACAGTCTATTAATTTTTGGTAATACTAAAATATATCCAATCTTACCGGATGGTCTATGGTAACCTATATAGATAGGTTTCTGAGGATCTAACGGCTGGTCTCAATAACTTATTATTATGTAACTGAAGTTTGCTTTTATAATTCGACAGTAAAAGCTACGCTGTTACTGTTGTTTCAATATTAGATGTATGTTTAACTAAGATCAGGGAAAGATAACACCCGTATCTTTAGTAAGTGCATCGCCGAAGCGCATTTTACAAGCTTTTATTCAACTTGCAATGTTTGGACGTATGTATGTTCAGGAGGAATCTTGCAATTTGTTGAATTAAGTTGAAATTTTGCATAAACGTTTAGTTTGGATGACAATACATGGTTAACGAAGTGTAATTAATCTAAATCCAATATGGCGGTTGGTCTAAAATGGCGGACTAGTCATTTTTTACGCATTAAATTTGCAGAAAGAAATAATAAATCTCATACCGACATCTGCGTTTAAGCTTTCGAGGAGATGGTGTAAACATATCAACATAGCGAAGGCATGGCTCAACTAATATTAACCTAATTCTAGTCATGCTGAAAAAAATTGCTATTGGTGGAAAACAAGTTGCCCACCACCACAATTTTATATTTATAACTTGGCATAGGTTAGAAATAGTTTGATGGTGCGCAAACAATTGTTGTAGGGACTCACAAGGGTCAACAGTTTGTCATAAAAAATTCAAGATGGCGGACCCAGGAACTATCTTGGATCCGCCATCCTGAATCCGTAACGAAGTTACTTTTGTGTCTGACTTTTGTACATACACGGTGATGTTGAGTGTGTGTTTAGTGTGCAGTATGCAGTGTGCAGTGTGTAGTGTGCAGTGTACAGTGTGCAGTGCAGTACCGGGTCGGCGTCGGGCACGGCCACCTCGCACCAGGCGCGCGCGGCGGCGCGGCGCAGCGCACACGGCAGGCCGAGGCGGTCGCTCAGCGCCTTGTACAGCACCGCGCGCTCCAGCGCTCCGCCGCACCGCACCCACCCGATACCGACCACTGCCGACTGCAGCTCCGACTGCCGAACAACACACATTTTTTTATATATATATTGTAATTCTCTGCCGAAGTTTAGACACTGTAAGCTCATTCTGCGTATATCGGCCGTCAAATGTTAAGTTTTAAAATTTTGAAAACAAAACTATTATTGTAAAATGTAGGTAGACAACAAAACTTTGACTTTTCGGATGACCAACACCTTAGCCTTCGAAACGTCGGGAGAAAATTAAAAATTATGAAAGCCGCGATAAAATGCCAAAAATAGTCTAATTTTAATGTCCAACATTAGCATAAACATGAAAAATCATTTCAAAGATTGTGCACCCTTCATGGTCACGGGGGGGCTGAAGTCAGTTACAATATGCGGTTGGGGCAATTTTTATAAAATATATGAAAACGAACCTCTGTAATTGTTTCTTTTTTGTAACTTCTTAAAATGTTAATTATTTTAGTTTAATTTTTTCCTCGCCATTAGGCATACTCTAAATAGAATGTTCAAATTAATAAAGTTACCGCCATCTTAAAATTCCCTACCTTTTAGCTAATTTGCCTCCAAATCGATATTAGGACCTATACCCACCAAGGATATCTAATGTAAGAATTGAAAAAGAGGCCGTCCAAATGGCATAACTTTGATTTTTTGTAACCAAAATCACATGCAAATATCAATTTTAAAATGAATAAATGGCCTTAAAAGGTGATTCAAAATGGCGGTCACTTTTTTCAAATGTAACATTATATTTATTTTTGCAACTAAAGACTTGTACAGAATTAATTAGCTTTTGAAATCAATCGGTCCTAAAACAAAGGCATTAAATATGGCGGCCACTTTCACAATAACCTATAGCGGGTTTTAGATTTGCAAGAAAACTCGCAGCAGTTATCAATTTTGAATACACCATTTTGTAACAATAAAGATATAAAATAATACACATAGGAATATTTATTCCACAAAAAATGCTTCATACAGACAAACCATCAGCAACACCTAATATGCAATAACTTCGATAGTAATAAGGGTATTTGTGAAGTTATACTATCAACTACTAGCGGGCGATGGATGAAGTTACGTTAGGTGTCTCTCGCGGATAAAATCAGAAATGAGTTTATCCGTGAGAGAACCAAAGTAACGGACATAGCTCGGAGAATAAGCAAGCTGAAGTGGCAGTGTGGCCATATCTGTCGTAGGACCGATGGCCGTTGGAGCAGGCGAGTCCTAGAGTGGAGACTGCGTCTCGGTAAGCCTAGCGTAAGACGAGCTCCGACCCGCTGGTCCGACGGTAAACGAACGATCGCCGGTGGACGCTGGATGAGGAGAGCGGAGGACCGAACAACGTGGCGCGCTCTAGGGGAGGCCTATGTTCAGCAGTGGACAGTTGCAGGCTGTCTATAGATGTGTTCAATAGTTCACTAAGATGTTTTGAAACTGAGGTTTTGAAGGCTTTGAATGATGGTATTATCTAACTAATTTATAATTTACAAAATAGAAGGTAAGTGTTCCTATTTAATATAATCAATTAACATTAAGTTCAGTAAAATTTTTGTTCCTTAATTTTATGATTGTTAACGTTACTTATTTTATATTTTATAATTGTTTTTTCCAACATATCAATGCATGCCGTGGCAACTAAAGGTAATGCATTTAAAATATTGTTAGTCATTTGTAAGGTTCAGCTGTTTTAATGTAATTACCACTGTTTGTCCTTAAAATAAATAAATGAGATGAGATGAGACTATCAACTACATATCGCTTTGAAACAAATTGTAATTAGTACCATCAAGTCGGCGAGATGCAAGTCGACGCTGGGCATGGAGCAGTCCCGCTCCTGCGTGAGGCCGCTCATCTGCTCGCCCACGAACTCGCCCAGCAGCTGCGCTCGCTGCTTCAGGGACGACGACACTTCCTCGCATTTATCGCGGTATCGCACTTCATAATGTGCGTCTTCGATTTCGAAATAATGGAGGGATTTAGATCTAAAAAAATTCAAACATCTACAACCTGACCAGGAAAATAAAAAACCTGTTTTAGGGGCGCTACTTTTGCTTTTTCGTTTTAAACTAACGTTGTCATTATAAGAAACTAGTGCCATATTTTACCACAAGATGGCATTTTTTACTGGTCAGATTCTAAAATAGTAACAGCAAACTATAAACTTCAGACTCCCACGTCTTAAACATGTACACGTTAAGTCGAAAACTAATTTATGGATAAAGACGAAATTTGGGTACCTCAGTACTTACACTAAATCATAGATTTATTGTTCCGGTAAATAAAATTGATGCAGGCAACTGCATACAGAAACTAAACAGTAATCGATACTTATATAAAAAGAGGAAAAGTTTGTTTATTTGTAGGTTCGTGGGCGAATCTCAGGAACTACTGAACCGATTTTGAAAATTCTTTCACCAATAGGAAGCTACATAGTAATGTAGCGTTGTGTTACTCAGAAGTACCTGAACAACATAACATGTTTTAGTACCGGAAAAAATCACACAGTCGGAGCCACGAGCAAAACCAATCACAAGTATGTATAAATACTCACGGATCACCAAACCAAATGCGTAATTTGAGTAAATAGGACCTCAGGTTGGTGTCGTCCGGTATCGACGGGAAGCGGAGCCGGCCCGACGGAGAGATGGCCACTTTAGACTGCGACCGACGATCTGCCATATAAATCTGACGTTAAAATACACTTGTGTTTTACGCGTGATTGTACTTCAGCTACAAAAAGGTGAACAATTTTAAAACGCTTCACATTAACTACACTCGATTTTATCCTTTATTTAAATAAAGTTAATCCTATAAAGTTTATCATTGTGAACAAAAATAGATAAGAGTAAAAGATGAAAAACGATTTGACATTTTGAATTTGTTCAGTTAGTTTTGTGGATGACTGTACATTGTACAAGGTCATATTTTCGAAAATCTTGAAAATGTTTCAAGTTTTGTCGCTAAATAATATAGTCTACTACAAAGCAAATATTCTACTTGTACTTCAATTAAACATGAAATGGATAATAACCGATCCCAATAACTATCTTTGGATCGATTGAGACTTTGAATAAATCGTAACAAATGGATTTGAATATATTCGTTATTGAACATGCTGTATAACTACAATTTCTTATAAGAAAACATTCTGTATTACTACAAAATCTTACAAGGAAACATGCTGTATAACTATAAAATATTACAAGGAAACATTCTGTATAACTACAAAATCTTACAAGGAGACACCTGTATAACTACAATTTCTTATAAGAAAACATTCTGTATTACTACAAAATCTTACAAGGAAACATGCTGTATAACTATAAAATATTACAAGGAAACATTCTGTATAACTACAAAATCTTACAAGGAGACACCTGTATAACTACAATTTCTTATAAGAAAACATTCTGTATTACTACAAAATCTTACAAGGAAACATGCTGTATAACTATAAAATATTACAAGGAAACATTCTGTATAACTACAAAATCTTACAAGGAGACATCCTGTATAACTATAGGGTCTCACGTACAGGGTGTCCTAATGTCCAAGCCGGAAGCGTCGTCGTAGTGCGGCTGTTGGAACATGCAGATGAACACGGGGTCCTTGTACGGCGGCTTCTGCTCCACCAGCTGTTGTAAGGTGGGGAACGACTTGCCCATGCGCTTTTGAACGTAGAAACCGTCCTGGAATAGGAACTAACGTGGTGGCAGGACTTTCTATATGAGGATTTCTATATAGGTTATCGTATGCGAAGGTTCGCCGAGCTTGTAAATGTCTTCTGCCAAGTAGGATTTGGCAGTGTCGTTGAAAGACATTGTAGAGAGCAGAGGCGGCCTTAGGAGAGGTGAACCGAGCAAACACCGGAGCCTCACGGTTATAAGAGCCTCGCGCGGTGCCTTGGACGTCTTTTTTTACGATCTGACGAAGCTGTTAAAACCGTGGAACTTATTTTTTGCTCCGTGCGGACCTATTGTTGTTATTCTTTCTAATGGGGCCTCGCGTCGTTTAGGACGCCATTGGTAGAGAGTAATTATTGGATATTATGAGAATTAACATTATTCTAAAAGTAACCAATGTAGTGTCTACAACGTGCCTCGATCACATATGACACTTACAAACAAACTTTTCATCTTTAAAACATTTAAGTATATAAATAACAACTTCTTCAGAGAATGTGAACTTACGAACAAACAAACTTTCCGCTTTATAATATTTATACAGATAACAACATCTTCAGAGAATTTATAATATAAAAATACGTTTGTAATGAAGTCAGTAGTGTTGTACCTGTGTGAAGTCGTTGATGTCGAGGCGGCCGGTGTAGGCGAGCTTGGCGGAGGGATGGTGGCGGAAGATGGCCTCCAGCGCGGGCTCCCACGCGCCCACCACGTAACGAGCCTCTTTATTCTCCACCATACTAGAGGAGCAGTTAAACTACTATTTTTCTTTATATTTTCTATGATGAGTCATGAGTATGTGCTGGTGGTAGGATTTTGTATCCGCCCTAATAACAATAGTACATAAGGTGTGAAACCCGTCATAGTAGACCACGAAGTGTTGCGTGCGAGGATTAGCCTGTGTATATCCATTTTCATAGGACGATATAATAGATAGTGTGTAATGGTAGATTTAAAAATATATTTATCAAAAATATATCATGCAATATCGATCGGAAAAATAATTCCAAATCTATGCATTAATAAATCAGTTGTAAAGCTTTATAATTTAATGGAATGGGCAGTTAATTAACAATAGCAAACTGTGACGTCACGAACTACGACCGGTTATAAGGCTGCGTGCATGAGAAAGAAAGCGCGATAACCCCACCACACCCTCACTTTTACTCACAACAATATTTCAAATATGAATAACTGCTTTAATTTATAACCAATTTTGATGCTGATTACACAGGAAATATAAAATAATGTACAAAATGATACATAGGAAACTATCCCATTATATTGACCAGCGAAGGGAGGACTTAGTCCACTTACCATCAAGTACTGTAAGTCACTTTGTCGCGTCTTTAAAAAAAAATCACAAGAAACCTTTTGTCACAGATTTCAAGTCCAATGTAATCGAGGGTGAGAAATATGATTTATTTTAAGTCCCATGTAGTAGGAGGTGAGAATTATAACGATCCTTACTAATGTACAGTGCCCAGTTCGAGGTAGACGTCGGCGCCGTCGTCGCTGACGCTGGCGGCGAGCAGCGTGCACAGCGCCGTGCGCAGCCCCACGTGCTCCAGCCGCAGGTTGTACGACACCGCCTGACATCCACACCGAATGATCATTAACCGACTTCAAAAAAGGAGGAACACAATCGTGCGTGTTCTGGAGTGGAGACCGCGTCTTGACAAACATCTGGCGAGATGGCAGGACGACTTACACAAGAGAGCCAGCAGTGACTGGATGCATAAAGCAACAGACCGGGCTCTGTGGCGTTCCTTGGGAGAGATCTGTGTCCAGCAGTGGACTGCAACGGGCTGATGATGATGAATTGGACATGTACCTTTATAAATGGGATCGATAGGATAGAATGCCTCGGTGGCATAGTAGAAAACATTTTACATGATCAGATTTTTTTTATTAAGACACCAGCCATAGTTACACATGATATTTTAGAAAACAATTAACTTATAATAACATTAGAAATATTGTACTATTATTATGGATAAACTAACTTTTGCAACATTTTCTATGAATGCTCTGCTCCGTAATAGCGTGAAGTTATATAGCCTATAGCCTTTCTCTATAAATTGGCACAAAAATAGACCGTCTCCGGAATTACCATATAGGCTGTCCATCGTGTAGAAGTACACAGTGGATTCTTTATTGTGTCCATGTCCTAAACCGCGAGCATTACATACATACCTCTTCGCCTTTCTTCGCAGTGAACAGGTCTTTGGCGATATCCTCCTCCATCAGCCCGGTGAGAACAGTGCACGTCATGATCTTCAAACTTGTGTCTATACGCTGGAAACAGACAGAATGATGAATTTTTAACAATGATCATTAAAATCCAATACATACAGAATAAGGCGGAGTATTCCCATTTCTAACTGAAATAAAATTTGAATATCTATTACTCGGGACGAATGTTCGCAGGTTCATGATCAAAGGGCACGCACCTCTGACTTTTTAGTTATGTGTGTATTCTTTGTGATTTATAGCTCGCTTTAACACATAAAGCATCGGAATGTTTCCGATGCTTATAGCTACATGACATTACGCGTGTCACCTTATTATGTAGTATATAAGGTTATATTCCCGTGACACACGTAAATGTCATGTAGCTGTCATGTTTGCCGGCAAACATTCCGATGCTTCATGGATTAAAACGGTGAAGGAAAACATCGTGAGGAAACCTGTATACCTGAAAAGAGCTGTGTAAGAATTTTGAGGGTATTCAGTTTCACATGTGAAGTCTGCCAACCCGCACTAGGCCAGCGTGGTGGACTAAGGCCCATCCCCTCTCAGTAGTAAAAGAAGCTCGAGCTTAGCAGTGGAGCAGTATAAAATACAGGGCTGATATTATAATTATATTTGCTAAGTCTACTGGCGTCTGGCAGCGAATGGACTGTGGATCCAGAGCATCTGGATACGATTCTGAAATAGGGCAATACTGTTAGTGGGTTGTTAAAAAACCGTATCATCACCTGCAGTATGGTGACGAGTTCCTGTATGAACTCCGCGTTGAGCATGGCGCGGGTGCTGACGTGGTAGCTCTGCAGGTTGATGTAGCACTGCACCGCCAGCCGCTGCGCCTCTATCGGGTTGTCTTTGACTGAAATCATAACTCATTTAATGCACTTAATCTTTCATACATATCAAGTAGGAAAAAAATTGCTATCTTGGCGTACGCTGCCTAAACCGTTGGAGTTGGACAAAGATGGTGAACCGTAGGATTGTTTATCTTAAATGGTACTAAATAAAAGGCTGCGATAGCATACCTTTTATGTGGAAGCCATTATGACTGAAATAGTGAGCTATACATATAATTAAATCGAATACTTTTTTTTAACGGGACTTTTATCCCGGAAAACACCTTCACGCAGGCGAAGCCGCGAACAAAAGCTAGTATGATATAATTATAACCACCATTTGTTGTCCAGCAAGGCGGCGTCATCTTATAGTTGGTGAAATTGGTACTGCATACATGCAGGTCGCTAGCAACTTAGTGTAAAACCTTGAATTGAGGCCCATCATCAGCAGTGGACTTCCAAAAACTAGTATTAATGATATTGATTATAATTTGGTGGTAGGATATATTTCATATGCACCCGGATGCTGACCACTGTACATAAGATGTTAAAACCCTCCATAGTGGCACGTAAGTGTGTCGCGTTCCGGGATAAGCCTGTGTATATCAGGTAACAAACCGGCATAATTGTGTCGACTGCCGAGGGGTAATCATCTCTCGTCAGTCATTCTATAGCACCCCACTTCACTTACCATCAGGTGCAGTGGAGTAACTTTGCTTTCTCGTACAAAATAAGGATATTGATATAAAGCATACATTTCTTATTAATGTTCCTGAGTGAGGCGAAGGTCTTGGGCTCGACGAGGCTGAAGGCGGCCTTGGGTATGATGCGGCACAGCTCCGCCAGCGCCCGCAAAGAGTTCATGCGGATGTAGAACCACACCGCTGCTTCGTCGCCTAGGATCGCTGCCGGACAATTAGTAGCAGTATTAGTAGTCAGTGTAACTACTGCGTAATAAGACTTAACATCTCATGTCTCAAGATGTGAGCGCTGTGGGTATTCCAAACATTTGTAATTCAAGGTGTTGGTGTTTCTGCTGTTTATGGGCGGTCGTATCGCTTACGATCAGGTGAACGGCAAGCTGGTCTCATCTTTTAAAGAGATAAAAAAATATATTTGTTTATCTGTGCTCATGTACAAAGGTGAAGAGTTAGTTTGTTTGTACGAACGCGCTCATCCTCGGGAACTACTAAACTGATTTTGTTTGTTTTTCACTACTAGGAATATCATCAGCTAGATTCCAGACGTAATCAAAATATGCTCTCTCTTCAATTGGCCCCTCATTACTGAGGACCGTGATCCCATCCAAGGTCATACAGTAATCTTCTAGCTAAAATATACTAGCAGTACTCTTTAACCACTGTAGAAATACTCGACAATTTCAACGTGTTACCACAGAGAGCTTCTATTATGTTGGTATCGGACATGCGCACAGCGGAGGGTAACAGTTTGGTCATGTTCGCGACGCCCATGGCCGCGTCGGCCAGCAGCTCCACGTTGGAGCTGAGGAGTTGGTGGCAGAACACCAGGTCCGTACCAGTCTCATATAATGCCTGCAGGTATGATAATGTCAATTAGAGAATTAGATATAGTAGGGGCGTAGCCTAGTTGGAAGTGGAACGGACTGCTGAGACGAATATCCACTGGTTTAAAACTCCAGGGCACGCACCTCTGACTCCTCTAAAGTTATGCGAGTTTTCTTTGTAAATTAAAGCTTACTTTAACGGTGAAGGAAAACATCGTGAGGAAACCTGCATGCCTGAGAAGTCCTCTATAGGAGCTCTGAGAGTATGTGAAGTCTGCCAATCTGCAGTAGGCCAGAGCGAACTAAAGCTGAAACCCTCACATTCAAGAGCCTGTGCCTAGCAGTGGGACAGTATACAGTATATGTGATACAGGGCTAATATCATTATCATAAATACAGCACACAACAGTAAATTTATATTGAGAAATATTATAATCGGCAAGTCAGCGACATAGAGGATAATTTTTACATTGCTCAATGAAACCACATGCTCATCTTTAACACAAATCCTGCCAAAAATCATCCATGAATAAGCGATATTTTCGCCAAAAATCCCGGTTTTAGTTTTCCGTTTTTCTGTGATTTAGTAAGATTTAGTAATCACTGTGATTTAGTAAGATCATGGCGTGCGCGTGAGTGTATTTCTGACTGAAAATGTAATGTTGCCGCTGCGACGAAATCTCTTAGAGTAGTAGTAGTGGCATTAGGACGTGTAAAATAAAAATTACTTTATTATTATTTATTTTGTTCGAAAATGTATCGTCTTTTTTAACCGACTTCAAAAAAAGGAGGAGGTTATCAATTCGACGTGAATTTTTTTTACCTCAGAACTCGCTCATTTATGAACCGATTTGGAAAATTCTTTTTTTATTCGAAAGAATTTCTCTCCAGATTGGTCCCATAAATTTTTTTTCAAGATCGCTTCGGTAGTTTGGTTTTTAAAAAAACTAGAATAATTATGTCGTCCAAGAAAACGAAATCGCGAATTTAGCTTTCCTGTGACGTATTTAGTTATGTTTTTGCATTGAGTTTGGTTGACTGTACTTCTCACATACTTATACATACAGCATAACATCTTTTCCCCGTGTCAGGGGTAGGCAGAGGCGTAACATTTCATCGCGATAGTCGTACTGTGTGTGAAACATATCAGTTGTGTTTTTGGGTTGGGTTTAATTGACTCTACTTCTTACATACATACATATATGTATATAGCATCACACCTTTTACCCTTTTCAGGGGTAGGCAGAGGTGTTACACCACAGCGCGATAGTTGTACTGTGAGCAAAATATATCAGTTGTGTTTTTGCGTTAGGTTTGCTTGAATCTACTTCTCACATACTTATACATATAGCATAACATCTTTTCCCCATGTCAGGGGTAGGCAAAGGTGTAACATTTCAGCGCGATAGTCGTACTGCGAGCGAAACACATTAGTTGTGTTTTTGCGTTGGGTTTAGTTGACTTTACTTCTTACATACATACATATATATAGCATCACACCTTTTCCCCTTTTCAGGGGTAGGCAGAGATGTAACACCACAGCGCGATAGTTGTACTGTGAGCCAAATAATATCAGTTGTGTTTTTGCGTTAGGTTTGCTTGAATCTACTTCTTACATACATATATAAATACATATATAGCATCACACCTTTTCCCCTTTTCAGGGGTACTCAGAGGTGTAACTCCTCAGCGCGATAGTCGTATCGTGAGCGAAACACAACTATGCCATTGAGACAATCTATATTTTACTAACACAAAAAAGCAAAAAATAAAAATAATTTTAACAAAAAATTAAACCGCCTTCAAAACCACTCAAAACCAAAAATAATTT
The DNA here is from genome assembly GCF_014839805.1 of Manduca sexta. Lineage (NCBI taxonomy): Eukaryota > Metazoa > Arthropoda > Insecta > Lepidoptera > Sphingidae > Manduca > Manduca sexta. Next base: position 15,921,652 of record NC_051139.1, read on the forward strand.
CACATAACAAGTATATATTGGATACCAATTTTGGAGTCGGTGCCTAATTAAAATTGCTAGTTAAGCTAGATAAATACATTAACAAATATACGAAAACAATGTGCTGCCAGCGTACAAAGTCAGCAAGTCAGATCGCCACCGGAGATAAACACATCGCCGCAGCACAGCAAATGGAAGCTATTAAGGAAATATTTAAATTTGTGAACTGTACGCTACCCAAATTCTTCCCCTGTTACATATAGCTGGTCAATTGTGGGTGTATTACACTCCCTGCCTCGAAAAAAGAGGAAATAAAAAGATGAAACACCATACGTGTGCTTGGTATTACACCTTTCACTGTGTATGTTGTAGTACACGCAAACCTACTCCTTTTAATTGATTTGAAAGAAATTTAGCTCATAGATGGACTATGCAACAAATATAGCTAACTAGCAATTTTAATTAGGCACCGACTTCAAAATTGGTATCCAATATATACTTGTTATGTGAAATTATTTTGTTGGTTTTGAGTGGTTTTTGAAGGCGGTTTAATTTTTTGTTAAAATTATTTTTATTTACTTGTACAGTTCAATTAACTTATTGTAAAGTGTTTTTTTTTAAGATAAATATGTGATTTCATTTTGTAACGCAATGTGCAAATGACCAGCTAAGACGTTATCACTATTTTATAAACAGATATAAATATCTCAAATAATATCATAAGTCACAGAATGTGACAGATTTTGATAAGCAACCCCAACTCAGCCAAGAACACGCTCTTAAATAACAACTTAAGCTTTGCTTATCAAATAGTTCAATACATTAAACGTCTACTTGAGATTCTACTTAGAGATAAGAATGATATACGGCCCATCATACTCACATCCCTTCCATTGGAATTGAAAGACATCTTGGTAAGCACGGCGAGGCAGTGCGGCTTCATGGCGGGCAGAGCCATCTCGAGATAGGCCAGGAGACGCAGGATGCAGCCCGACTGGTACAGATGCGCCGCGTTCTCCTCCGTCTCCACGTAGTTGCGCAACACTCCCAGCACTTGAGTATGAACGTCGCGGAACTCGTACGACTATGAACCATACGCGCATCACGCCTTGATCTCCGAAGAGGTAGGAGACGAAACTACTGCATTTATTTCTTGCACTTCATACAAAAAATGTAAAGGCGGAATTAATGCCAAAGGCATTCTGTACCAGCCAACCTGAGGTGGTGCAGAGATGGAACATAATTGGTGCAAGTCAATAAAACAGAACATTTAGGGTAGTATTCTTTTGTGTTGCATTCCTTTTTCATCGCAAGTATTCGTTCCATAGGGAACCGGGAGCAAGCGGTACTATTAATCATATGTATGGCGGTTGCGCCATACATATGATTAATAGTAATAGTAGTATATATTCAGATATTGTGGTAAGAGAGAAGTCAGTTTGCCTTAGTAGAATAAAAAAAAATGTATTTTCAGATTACGACCAAGAATGATGTTAAGGCGTAATATTAATCACTAGCTTTTGCCTGCGACTTCCCCCACGTAAATAGTTATTCCAGGATGAAAAGTAGCCTATAGCACTCAAGAGTAATGTAGCTACGTATTAGTGAAATACTTTAAATCGGTTTAGTAGTTCCTGAGATTAGCGTGTCCAAAAAACAAACAAACTCGCCAGCTTTATATATTAGTATAGATTAACCTATAAAATCCACAGCATGACTGGAAATCACAATATTTGCATTAAACACTATTTTATAGTCATAAGTACCTATGCGATAGTTTATGGCAATTTTGGTATAAATGCACTTTTTATTCCGGTAAATTGCTACCGTGGAAAATATTTAAATATTTATGAAGTTGCTGACGTCGTACATATTATTATGGATCGCTACACTGGTTTAGGGACTTGTAGCGGTAAACCACGAGAAACACCTAATTAGATAACAAATCAAAAAACCAAACTATTCTTGAATAAAAACCTAATCGCACTCACCTCCAATATATCGCACAGGTCCAAGACCCCTGTAGATGCTCTGAACGTCTTCTGCACGACTTGATCCTTGTATCTGCAGACGAGCTGGTCCACTGTCCGCAACGCCGCATGCTGGATGGCCAGGAAGCTGCTCTGCATCAGGGCCAGCAGCGACGGCCAGCTGAACTGCTGGTTCTTCGTCACTTCAGACGCACATACCGGGTCGTCTAACAGGTTGCTTAGTGTCTAGACAATATCAAGTGATAACGTATCGATTGATAAGGGATGATTATCCCTCACCTGAATTATCTTGGCGCCTTTTCCAAACCATTGATAAGAATTAAGAATCAGTTTGATCCCGAAACGCATCACACTTGCGTGGTCGACTATGGCGGGTATTACACTTAGTGTACGGTGGTCGCTATCCGAGAGGATACAAACATTTTGTCACAGGCTTAAAGTATAAGAACATTGTATCATATTTTAAATGTTTTGTCAATTTGATTTTAAGATACATTAAGAAGCATAAGATAATAACATCATCAGAACCTATTTCTAAGCTATTATGAATATTATAGACACAAGTTACGGCATTAAAGTTGGAGTAAAACTATATTTTACCTGAAGACAATTCTTCTGTACGTCTGGATCTAAACTATTCTTCATTCTCGAGAACAAACTGCTGAGGATGTTGGCGGAGACCAGCTGCTCGCATCCGAGTGGCTCTTTCGTCAGTTCGGACAAAACTAGAGAAGCGAATTCCAATACGAACACGTCTTCCATCTGTAATGTGATGTAAAGCTATTATCTATCTCGTATATTATACTTATAGGAATGACGTATCCAAGCGACAAACTTATCTCTAGGATAATTCAGCGAAAATGATCACAATCACTAACCTTAACCAACATGAAGGCAATCTTCCTCAAATTCTGAGGGTTTGCGAGCACCTGTTCAGGGCCTCGCGGCAATTGACACAATTGGGCCAACGCCTTCAGGGCGAACCGCTTGATGTTCAACTCAGAGTGTTCCACGTGGGGGAGGATGTACCTTATAGCGTCAAGATCGAAGAGCACGTGCCTGTTTTGCATCTCTTGAGCCGCGAATTTTGTTATGGCTCGGAGAGTCTGCACGGAAAATTGTTGCTTTACTATTTGTATTTAGGACTACATTTCCGCACAACTGATACTCTTCTTTATTAGGTAACTATATATCGCTTGTCAGATTCTCATCGACTCCATGATCCCTAGATATTAGTCACATAATGCTCACTTTTATGTTCGTCAAAAGGGAAGATAACAGTATCTTTATATTCCTGTTTGGCAGTTTATAAAAAGGATGCATTGATATCTTTAACTTCTACTATCTACCAATAAGTATTCTGTGGAGATTACCTGGCATAGTATCTCGGGTTCAGCAGATTCTAAAAGCAATATGGATGTATGAGCACTCTCAGGAGTTATTGTATACGCATGGAACGTCAGATCTTTCTTGTCCGCGGATCGGTTATCTCTATCCTTTTGCAACGGTTTAGCCATACTTGTAGCTGAATATTCTAGCTTTATAACAAGAATCACTGGATAAACTATAAAGTAATAATTATTTTTAGATATTATCCAGATTTCGACAATTAGCGGGTGTTTTCACAATGTCACTTTTTTGATAGTTTTTATTTTTGACGGAAATGTAAAGAGATCATTTAACAAAAAAAAAAAACACTTGTTTTCTTTTATTATTATTTACACAAAAATACAAAAGTTACACAATAATAGCATCTATCAAACCACAGTGATTTATACTAGATCTAATAAGAGAACAACAGTATCGATACATAACTGTAGGTACTTAGTATAAAATACAGAAACTATAGCAATTTATTCCAAATATGTTTAAAAATAAATTTGAAATGAATGCTGGCCATTACCATATAAAAATATTATCTATCACGATCGCTGTCACCTGCCATTGTATTTTTAAGTTTTTACATTAATGTATAGGAAAAACGTGTTTGTCTGTTTCATAGGACGCTTGGCTAGGAAGTTCAGGGCCCTGCAGGAGGTATGGATTCTGCCATGGTGGGGCAGTGGGGGGTTCGCAGCCGCCCCTCTGTGGGCCTTGGATGCCCTGGTCCTTGTTGTGAAGCTATGCTCCACATGTACCGTGGCCGTTGGGAAGATATTTGTACCACCAGTTTTGAAGAGTATGCATGGAGAAACTGTATTGGTAAGTTTACTGAAATATTCCTACGGCTTTTTTAAAGATCATTTTCCAATAAAATAAGTTATAGAGTAGCTAGAGACGTAACTTATAGGTTTATACATCGACTATGATAAAAAAATAGTTCTAAATCCATGCACTACACCATCAGAAGTCAAAAGAGTTTACATGTCCTTTTAACGAAATCTCGTTTCTAAATCTCGTGAAATAACCTCATAGCATAAAGATTTTGCTGGTGGTAGGATATATTTTATATCCGCCCGGACAGCGATGGTATACACAAAGTGTTAAAACCCGCCATAGTGGCCCACGTAAATGTGTCGCGTCAGATCAGCCTATGTATATCCGGTTCCAACAGGCCGGCATAGTTGTATCCACTGTCGAGGGATAATCATCTCTCGTCAGTCGACCCACTCCACTTACCAACAGGTGCAGTGAGGTGGTACCTATGCTTAACCACTTCAAAAATGTTTTCAGATCACTGGAGCAAGCCACGGAATCGGACGTGAATTGGCGATTCAGTTGGCTGAGCTCGGCGCTACCGTCATTTGCTGGGACAAGGACGAACGTCGGAACCACGCCGTCGTCCAGGAGATAAGGAAGAATGACGGTGACGTGAGTACCACATACACCTGGCCTGAATGATTCTGCCTCACTTCTGGGCACAAACTCCTTCTATTTTACTGAAGGTTTGTGTCTAAGACCACCACGCTGAGATATACATGCTATACAGGCTCGAATTTATACTTTCTTTAAATATAGACCAGTTCTTGCCCCGCGTGTTCTATGTGCGGTGGGAAAAAAGATCCCCGATTTGAACTATGGGTACCTCTAAGCCGCTGCGGTCTTAAGACCGCGGCCCATTCTACCTGTTGACAAATCCGACACTGATGCATACAAAACATCACCTCTAAGATACTGATTTGTATAACAGAAGAACAGAAGTGTTTAAGTTAATTTCTAAGTAGAACTAACCTACCAGAATCCTGAAGGTTCTATAAAATGTTCTTGACAGTGCTTCGGCTACACAATAGACGTAACCGCGAGGGATCAGGTGGCCGCGTTGGCGATGCGCATGCGCAGGCAGCAGACGGAAGTATCAATGGTGATCAGCAACGCTGGTACCACGACATGCACACCTATTAGCCATCTGCGACCTGATATTGTCGAGAAACTTATTGAGGTCAATTTGTTGGCGCATTTTTGGGTTAGTTAAAAAGATTTTTGTTTTTTATTCAGATATATTCCTGGTACTTGGGTACCTATTATTCTAGACTATGTAATCCGATCGTCACACCGCAAAACAAATCATTTCAGTTAGATTCCATAGTGGTATTTATTGTGAACAAACTGGCAGTGAAACTCGAAGTCCAACCTGCTAAAATATATATAGAATTTTCTATCACCTATAATAACAACGTCTTATACCACCACTTGCCACTTGATTTATCTAGTCACGTCCTAAACCCATAAACATTACAATTTCGTAATATAAATCAAGCCCCGATTACCGCAACAAGTAATAACCTAATAATTTTTTCATTTGAAGGTAATACAGGCATTTTTGCCCGCCATGATGGAACGTCGTCACGGACATATAGTTGCGATTAATTCTAGCGCAGGTTTGATGCCCTGCGCGGACATGATACCCTATTGCGCTGCGAAATATGGTCTGAGAGGTGGATTTGTTAATTATTTTTTCATTCGATTTACTTATAAATGAGTAGTCTGATGTGCCATACTAGATAGCAATTCTTATCCCGGGAAATTCTTATATAAATATAATATGAATCAAAATCTAAATATTTAAGTGGTTTAGAACCCTATCCTCCAAAAAGAGTAAAATTCCCAGAAATTACAAGAAAAAATGTCTTGAACGCAAATCCGTGTAATTTGAAAATTGTGCCAATACATTCACAACACATCTAATGGGATTTAGCAATTTGTAGATTTAGAAATGGATGAATTATTATTTATCATATTTTGTCCCCAAAAGGTCTAATGGAGTCAATAACAGAGGAGCTGAGACTAGACACGTGGACTAAGGGTATCAACACTACATCAGTGTACCTAGGCACGGTGTCGACTGGACTCTACCCGCCGCCCGCGCATCGTTTCACATCCTTATACTCCGAAATTACTCCGAAGGAAGCCGCTGCGATTATTATTGAAGGTGATTATTCTAAAACTGAAGAAATTCCGTAGAATGTCGCATAAAAAACGACACGATGTCCGTTTCGTGTAATAGTGATTGGTCAAGAGACTAATCATAATCATCACAATTAAACAATAAACCTTCGTGCCGTGTTTGTTATACCGCATTCTAAAAAATCAAGTCAAATCTGGTAAAATCCAGTTAAGTTGGCTAGTGGATTTTACGACTAAATTGGATAGTCAGGTGGGGCAAGTGCGCCGACGGGGTAAGTGCACCTACCCTAAAAAAATCGAGAACTATTGATGTTATACAATTACCGCAATCTTACATCTATGCTACTCACTGAAATACAGTTCCACTAAAAAACATAAATGGCTATGTTCATTTTAATACGATTTATTCGCCATTTTATTTTTAAGTGTCATTTAGACCTGTAAACCGAGATGACCCCCTGAAAAATAACATCAAATATTTCAAGATATTTAACATATTTCTGTAAACCAGTAAGGTGAATACATAGTTTAAACCTTTTATTTTAACTTCCTGCCTGAATTTTATTTATATATACTAAAATAAAGGATTTTTTAGCAATGCGAAAAAATGTACCTAAAAATTGTCGAGTAGGGCAAGTGCGCCACAGTTAATAGTCGTATGGCGCACTTGCCCCTGATCCATATATAACCAACCTTTTTGAGAATAAGTTTTACTAATATGAATTATTATTATTAAAATGTTATACTTAACAGCAGAATTTCTTGTACTCATGGTATTTTGTTTTGAGCCGACTTAAATAAAAGGGCGTATTAGTTAATTGGTTTTTACAAAAGAAAAACTGAAATACCTTGGTCTAGAGCAACTTTACGTGAATAGGTTGCAACTGTTCGATCAGGCACGTTATCTGGATATAATGCAGCTAAAACATATCAAATGTCATAAGGCCAAATTCTAAGTAATTGAGTTATAACGCATTCAAAATTGTTAATTCCTACATTTTTGTATGTTTTTTCTTAGTTTTTAGAAATATAATGGATTTTATATTAGGGCTACCATTTTTTTATTCCAACATATCCGCACACAAAACTCTAACATAACAAAAAATTATATATCAAAAAAAAATCTAAAATGTTTTCAAGCCCTGATTTACATATATATGGCGCACTTACCCCGAATTTGATTTGACAGCCATAGTTTGTTATAATATTGAGTGATTAAAAATTATCCAAGAGCAATGCGAGTAAAACTTATTTCTCTATGGACTAAAGTGAGTGTTTTCTTTATAATGTTTCATATTGGCGTTTTTTACACAGGCGCACTTACCCCATTTCCGGAGGCAAGTGCGCCTACTACCATTTTTTTACTTTGAGCAAAATATTATTAATTTATGGTCCGATTTCCTTGAATGGCTATAGGTTGTTATCACAAAATACCAAATATTCTTAAATTAATAAAATTACATTCTTAAGTCAGCACAAAAAGAAATTATTTTGCATTGAATCCAGCTATGAAAATTTTATGGCGCACTTCCCCCGACTGACCTTAGGTGCTACAAATAAAAATAGTTAGTATTGGAGTACATTGTTAAAGAAATGACCAGGGCACTAACCTCTAGTCCTCATGGCGATCGCTAGCTCCATCTTGTTTTGGAACTTTGTTGTTATCCCTATTGATTTGGTGATTGTTTTCATTTTTCATTTTATTAATGTTTATTGCTTTTCGTAACTCTTGGTATCGTATATTATAAAATTAAAAAAAATGTGATAAATACCAAAACAATCTTAAACCTTTGTAACTTACAGGAATACGCAAAAATCAAAAATGCATCAGCATACCTTCTTTCATGAAATCTCTAATCGACATGAGCAACCTTCTGCCGTACAGAATAAGGATTGTTTTCACCGATTTTTTCAACTTCGGCCACAGGGGCTGGTTTTGTTTTTGCTAAGAATTTAATAACGTAAAATAGGTAGAAATAGAAATTTCGAATCGAAGGTTGTTTATTTGAATTTAAAAATTTTCATTTTATATGCGTTTTACCAAAGGAAGAAGGAATAGACGGCCTTACAGTAGTTATACAATAATTTGTAATAATCTTTAGATTTAATAAATCGTATGATATTAACTGTTGTTTATTATTAAAAAAAAAGCATTTGATCATATTAGGATTAACACCTATGCTCATTCAACTTATAATTAATCACAGTTTGACCACATCTTTCACACATGACCATCTCGACGTGTTCCAGCACATGGACCTCCAGCTCTCTTTCACCACTAAAGGTTGCACCACATATTCGGCATTTAATTCTATTTTGATCGTGTTGCTGCGAGTGGCGGATGAGGGACGCGCGTGTGGCGAAGCTCCTGCCACAGGATTCGCAAAGATGGCGGTGTGGTTCAGGACGCTCGGTGTGTTTTTTCACATGGATAAATATCTCCTTATGGTCTGCAGATATGTAACTGCATACTTTGCACCTGTAGGTGTGAAAATTTTGATAGTATTTAACTAGTCTTAAGGAATTTTTGTAATAAAAATTAGACCTTCTATTATTTTAAAAGTTCATAGTAGAAAATTAAGTATAAAATATAACTATACTATTTCCTTCCTCCATGAATATAACACATTGCATTGACATTGAAATTACATAGGCAGGTGAACTTATATAATTTACATAGCATGTAAAGCCATTGGACCTGCGCCTGATCTCTCTCTGGTCATATCAAATTGCCATCTCACTAGACCATGAGACAGAAGGAACAGAGTGTACATCTATATATTGCGCACACACTTGTGCACTGCATCGCATTGGCTGCCATGGCCAAAATTCAACTAGGAGGGATTTTTATTTATCATTTACATATCTGCCAAATTGAACAAAAGAAAATTACCTGTACATTGAATTAACTGATTTCTCATGTTCTTCCTTTTTGTGCTCCAGTAAGGTTTCTTCACTTACAAAGGTGTGTCCACATATATCACAAATTCTGTGCTGCACCTTCAATAAATGGTCTTTGGCATGCCTGTATAACTGAAAACGGTCTTTAAAACTGTCACCACATTCTTTACAGCGGAATATGAAACCAGCTAACAAATCTCCCTGACAGGTTTTACGGTGTTGTATAAGGCTGGGTTTATTTAAGAACTGTTCCCCACAGTTGCATGAGAGGGAAGTGGTGTGTGTCAACATATGTTGATTGAGTTTTAACTTTGAATCAAAGAGTGCATGACATTGCATACAAGTACGTAAGGCAGTATCACATACACTCAAATGCTGGGATAACTTTTGAATGTTTTCAAACTTTGTTTTACAAGCAAAACATGTGAAGTTTTTGTCAGTTTTATTGCTATTAGTTTTGATTTTTGAGTCTGTTTCTTTCTGTATTATACCTTTTACAATATCTACATCTGAGTCAAGTATGTCGATTTTCAATTTTTTACAACTTTTTATCTTGTCCTTTGTGGGACTCGAATTTTTTATTGTTTTCAAATTTGTCACCTTTGGAACTTCTGTAGCTTGTTCATTTCTGTCCAACATATTAACTATTGAAGGTATATCTTCTCTGCCAAGGTTATTCAGGTATTCTTCGATATTAGCGGTGTTATTCAAGAACTCTAGCAGCGAATCAGAATTATATTCTGAGTCCGGAAGAGGTTGTATAGGAGTTTTAGTTTCCGAATTCTTTTTTAACATTTCCTGCAAAGATGATTCAAGCCAGTCCTGCGAGCAGCGAGCGTTGATTTGGAATTTATAGAACTGATTCAGTTGCGACACGCAGGACATGCAAATTTCCTTTGGAAGATGGTCTAAAGATGATACAGACATTGTAAGGCAAGATTTCAACTGTAGACAAATTGTGGGATCTCCCAATATGGGGACGCGGTCTGCATCAACAGCCAGGCATATCCTGCAACAATTTTGGATGTTGTCGCACATATTTTTGATGTTTCGATAAAACAAATCGCCGATACGAAATACAAAACAAATTGTCCAAACAATAATAAAATCATATGGAAATGACGTTTGGACGACAGTTGACAGTTGATACTGACAGAAGTACTGCGACAATTGGCTGCATAGACGAAACGATTTCTAGGTAAATTTTGCATAAGACAGAGAAGAGAGAACTTGTTTTCAATATACCTGAAAGAGATAAAGTTATACGTATATAAATGTAATATTGCGACGGACCCGCCCTCATGGAACAATTTTTTGTGGTCTACTCTTAAAAGAACCTCTTGCATACTATTTATTTATTTCGTCACGATTTTGTCGATCAAATCAAGTTGTGATTCCGTTCAACCGTTGGTCATTCCGCATTTCTTACTTGATTACCTTGGCCGTGAGTTCATGACGAAAGAGTTCTATAATTATACAGGCGCATTTGCACATTGGTGCCTACCAGCAAATGTAAGCCTTCTTGAAAAACTTTTATAAAAATTGCAATACCCAAGATTACGAATACTTTTAAAGTGTAGAGATGGCGAAAGAAGGGGCTGCGGTGGTGGAAGCCCAGGAATCGTTACTATATTCGGCAAGACATGGCGAGCTGGCCGTGGTAAAAGCTCTTCTGGAAGCCAAGGCAGAGGGAAAATTGACGTTGAACGTGAGCTGTAAAGGTAAGTTCTGCTTGAAATTTTTCATTACCTATAATACGTGACGCAGAAATAAGTTTTCACGTCGCGTATACAAAAAAAGCACATTTGTTTCGATGTATCAATATTGTTCTACCCTTGTATACTATTTAAAAAAAAGTAACAATTATATTTAACTAATTCACTTCACATTTGTTCATAACAATGCAATAAAACACTAGGTTAGATACCTAAACTGTCTTGATAGTAGTTGTAAGAATGGTTCCACTGACCAAACTTTATTAGGGATTTTAAATATTTTCACAATTTTACTCAATAAGAAGCTCTAAATTACAATATTGTCTAAAAACATGTAGCTAATTATTGTAATTCATTCTGGGTATGGCAATAACAGATGGTGAAGGAATTTTTATGTTAAATCTTATAAAACATTAGTAAATAAACCTGTTGTCTTAAACTTATTATAATAAATTTATGGTACAATCAGTATTTTTATATCATTTTAACATTTATTGTTTTTATGCTAATTCATACTGCTTTGTTTTATTTGGCTGTGAATGATTGTGCTTATATTTTAAAACTGTTAAAAGTTTGTCCATAAATATAAAGTTTATATCTAGGTAGATTTATTTGTATCTAATTAATATTATGTGATGTATATTCTATATTATATTAGAAATTGACTGAAGATTGATGTCAATGTTAATCTTAAATAAAATTCTATTATCAAACTTATATGCATATCAAACTAATAAGAAAAAAATATAAAAAAATGATGTGTTGAGATTTAACATCAATTTAAACTTTATGGAAATTTTTTGAGTGTTCAAAACAAATGATCAACAGTTGCTTTTATGGATTTAACATCTTAAAGATGATGTCACTCCTGCCAGTATTCAAATTTTAAATACATTTTAATTTAAATAAAGCAGTAAACATCTATTTTAGGTGTGGTGTTTCCATGAGCGATTTAGTACAGCTAATACCATAATATTGTTATTTATATTTTTTATCACAAGTTTTTTATTTCTTCAGTAGTAAAATTATTTCTGAAATTCATTTTTGATGTTATGATATTAAAGTATTTTTATTTAATTCATTGATATACTAGCAGAGATGTTAAGTTTGCAGCCTTGGTCATGCTACACATTGAGCCGATAGCATGATTCATTGATAATTTGTTCGTATAGAATGGGTTCACACCAAGCAGTTGATCAGTCCTAAAGACTCAGTCAGATCATTTTAGCAATATGCTCTAAAGCAGGAATGATGAACCTTTAAAGGTAAATGTACCATTATTATTAAAAAAAAAATATGGCCTTTAATATGCTCTGAAGAACTGATTTTATGTCTTCAAATGCCCCTTTTTAGTGACTTTTTTATGACCCAACTATATTGTTTTTTTTTTTATCAGTGCTCAGCAAAGTGGCTTCACTGCACCTAATGTTAAGCAAAGTGAAGCCCAAAAAAGATACATATACAATTATATAATAATAATATCAGCCCTATATTATATACTGTCCCACTGTTGAGCACAGGCCTCCTCCACTACTAAAAGGGAAGGGAGACATATACAATGTTTGGCATATACTCGCGTGTCCCAATTATTTTGTCATGTGCCACCACTGCCATGCATGCCATCCCTGCTCCAAAGCATTTCTGAAGTATAATAGCCCAGGGCAAGTTTAAAAAAAAATTATGCATTTGAGTTAAGTTATTATGAATCCATTGTACTGTAATGAGCGAATACTATCAAAGTCAAGTCATTATGAAGGTCTTGATGAGTCATCGGTATTGCATTATGGTTTTACTTATCAAATTACTTTCTGAGCAAGGTTAGTCACTGACGCTTGTTTAAGTTAATCAAACTAGGGAATAAATACTTGATGTATCTATGTAACAGTAAAATGTGTTCTGTACCTTGATCATTTAAATTCAATTTTGTGTAATTTTACATATCTCCAAATTTTTATTTTTGTTTATTGACAATATAATAATATATAACATCCGCATACATAGAGTTGTCATACAAATTGACATAACAAAATCATAAAAAAAAAATTGTTGGTTTCAGGTAAAAGCAAAAGTAATTTAGGATGGACCCCACTCCACTTGGCGACATATTTTGGACATGTGGATGTGGCAGCGGCCCTATTAGAGGCAGGAGCGAATGTGGATGAGGTTAATGACACAGGAGACACCGCGCTGCACAAGGCGTCTTTTATTGGAAATGAGGTGAGTGTGGGCAACTCAAAGAATATAAGGGTAGATTTAATTAATCGCAAAGTTCATCTCACCTAGGTATGGTGATCACCCTAATAACTTTTATGAGCATTCAGCATCTCATGTAAAATCTTAATGCTGTAGGATGTGGATGTAGACTTAATATTTATTCTTTGTATATGACCCCGGCAATATGTTAAAATTGCCTTCTTTCCTATCATCGAGTCACCTAGCATTGCCATTTCCACCTTGTATTTTATCATATTTTGAAATATTTTTTTTAGGATTTAGTAATACTCCTGCTGAAATACAAAGCAGATGTGAACATAATGAACGGCGAAGGTAGGACGCCGTGCGACGTGTCCAAGAATCGGGACGTGCAACGGCTGTTGGAGGCGGCGCAGCGTGCTGAGAGGCATGAGAGAGAGAGCAAACTCCTCACAGCAGCCAAGGAGGGGAGGGTTGAAGATATACACGAGTTGGTGAGTGGTAGCAGAGTATCATAGTGGTATGTAGAGAGAGAGAGAGTGAGAAAGAAAATGAAATTTGACAATGGCAGTAATCATATTTTTAAGTTCGTGTGAAAATAACATAATATATATGTTTTATTTTGATTATGTTTATCATCAATATTCAATATTCGTGTGGATATTTATGATAAACATAATCAAAATAAAACCTGTAAAATAGAGTTTTGTTGAAACGGAAAAAACCTTTTATATTGCTTCTGAGAAGAGTCTAGTATTGGTCAAATTATTATAACTTCGACTACTTCTTTCTAAATTGGAATGCTTTAAAAGATTTTATGTAGCAACTTTTTTCTTTCAGCTCAGCAGCCAAAATCCTCCAAATATAAACTGCGTGGACGCGCAGGGCAACACGTGTCTGCATTGCGCCGCGTATCGAGGCCACGCCAGGCTCGCCGTGCTGTTGCTTCAGAACGGGATAGACACCACACTCAGGAACCATAGCGGTTAGTGCACTAATTATATTGTAATCCATATTTAGACAGGTTTAAAGTGGAACATAGTTATTTATTACCACTGATATTTTTTTCATTTGTGGCAATATTATAAAAAATTACAGGTACTAATCCATTTTATAATTTATTGGCGTGGAATTTACCTTCATATTTTTGTTACGCAGGTCAGCTAGCAATAGAGTTGGCGAAAGACAACGAGATGCGTGAAGTGTTGAGCGTCCGTCCAGTGCAGCGGCTGCAGCGCACCGCCGCCAGGTTCGAGGGGCCGCTACTGAAGCGCTCGCGATTCCTCGGATGGAGACCTGTTTGGGTGAGTACTACCCGATGAGCATCATTATGATATCATTTTTTCATTGAAACAAATTATATTTTGTGCGTTAAAAAACTAACTTTCACAATGCTTAGTCTAAGTTCATATTGAGTTTTATAATTTATTTGTATCGTATGATGTGTGAGTTGTTGTGTGTCGTGTGCAGGCGGTGGTGCAGCGCGGCGTGCTGTCGTACCACGCGTCGCGCGCGGAGGCGGCGCGCGGCGGGCGCGTGCGCGCGCGCAAGTACCTGGACGGCGCCACGCTGCGCGCCAGCGACGCCGAGCCCGCGCTGCTGCTGCTGCACTTCAGCGACGGCGACGCGCACCGCCTCGCCGTGCCGCCCGACCAGCACGTGCGCGCCTGCAGGCAGGTCGGCGCCACTGCACCACCACTGCACCACCACTGCCGATCTAACATTATATAATGAACGCATTATAACAATAAATCACAACTAACTAATTTCTATAATATAATAATATCAGCCCTGTAATATACTGTCCCACTGTTGGGCACGGGCCTTCTCTACTACTGAGAGGGATTAGGCCTTAGTCCACCACGCTGGCCCAGTGCAGATTGGTAAACCTCACACACCCTCGAAAATTACAATTGAGTATTTTTCAGGTATGCAGGTTTCCTCACGATGTATTCCTTCACCGTTAAAGCAAGCAATAATTCACAAAAAATAACAAATTTCTAAACAACCATAAATGTTATATTATTATTTTTCAGTCGTGGATCACAGCACTGAACGAGCACATAGCATACTCCGGCCACTACTTATGGGCGGGCGCCTCGCCTGACACAGCCAAAGAGGCTACGGAGGACTTGGAAGACGATTGCAAACCATTAGGTTAGTATGAATTAATTAATGTTTATATTTTGAAACTCTTGGATGTTTGTACTCAGAATTTTAATACAAAATGCTACTTTATTTGTATTTGCTTTACTTGACAAATTTTAGAAATATGATAAATGTTAAACCGAACGTATTTCCTGTGTATTATCCAATAAGTGGCCAGGGTCTATATAACCCGGTTCCTGCCTACTTCCCTTTGTGTAGAATTTATGTGATTTTTATTATCATTAGAAAGATTTTCAAACCTCATACATACACATAAGTACCTACATGGAGTGTCAAGTTCCCGTTCTGTCCCAATTTATCAATCGTGGTACCATGCAGGGTCCATGCAGGACGCGCTGACGGCGGCCACGAACAGCCTGGCGCTGCTGGAGACGCAGCTGCGCGAGTGCTCCGCCATCGTGGCCGCGCTCGACAAGAGCGTCAACGTCGGCAACTCGCTGCACCACTCCGCATACATGGTCAGTAAATATCTACCAGTTGTAGGTCTCTCATATGTGAGGATCCGCCTGGGTAGATACCGCCGCTATGTCTTTTTCTGCCGCCAAGCAACAGTGTGTAGTCACTGTTTGTGTTCCGGTTTGAAGAACATTGTAGCCAGTGTAACTACTGGACATAATGAGACTTAACATCTAATATCTCAGGATGGCGAACGCAGCGCCAAACAATACTTTGTTATACAAGATGTTGTATGGTGTCCCTACTGTTTATGTGCAGTCATATCGCTTACCATCAAGCGAACGGCAAGCTCGTCAAAAAAGCAAAGGTAGAAAAATATATACCTTATTTAACGTAACAGAGTTAGTATAGCGTTTCTCGTGTGCACTTTTATATGTGAGTGAAAGGGACAGAAGACTATATCGAGTGTTTTTCTCAAATGTTTTTATTGGTTATAATTAAACTTGAACAAAAAGTGATTTTCCATTATACCTAAGTAGCAATTTAAAATAATAAATAGAATTATGTGTATGCTTTTGTTTAAAAAAAAATTGTTTTATCGCAGAGGTTCCAGCACGCGTGTGGCACCGGTTCGGAGGCTCTGTCGGCGCTGCGGCACTGCGCCGCGCTCGTGCACCAGGCGAGGGACGCGGACGTCGCCAGGCTAAACAGAGAGGTACCTATTAATACTGGAGGGGCCGTTCAATTCAAGTTCAATTACGTTACCCAATTTGGGGGGGGGGGGGATCTTGTAAAACGTCACGATGCGTTACAGGGGCGGGAGGGGTGTTTCGTACAAAGCGTTATGTAACATTGTTTTTTTTTTATTTTAAATAGTAAAAAGGGTATTTTAGCGACTTTATGGTATTTTGCGTAAAATAATTGTGAATAATGGAAAAAAAATAAAATTTAGCTTTAACTAATTCTATATTCATGCTAGCTAAATTTGACTCAAAAATCTTCAAAAATTGCGTTACGTAATACTTGAACGGCCCCGGATACATTTAATACCGGCTTCTAAGAACACCCTGTATAATCATTCGCCCACAATAAAAAGCAACTAAATCTGATGTAATGTTGAAATTAGTTTGTATGATCTGTTTTTTTTTTACGCAGTTGGAGCGCAACAGGGTGTTAGAAGAAGCTCTGGCTGCATTGGCGAGAACTCACCACGCACTCGAGATGTCTGTAGCAGAGGAACTAAACAAGGTAATATTTTAGCTTATAGCCCAACTAGCAAATTAATAAATATGTTTTGGGGACCTCACTTTTGTATTTTTGTTTTAAACTTAACTTTGTCAATCATCATCATTATTATCATCATCATCATCATCATCATCATCAGCCGCAGGATGTCCACTGGTGAAAATGGGCCTCCCCCAAATATTAACTTTATCCAAACAAGATTTTCCATATTTTATCTCAACATGGCGAAGATTTTTATTATCCTAGTTATTTTATGGTTATTATATACTATTGTAAATAATGCTAGTCTTGCTAAAATATAACCTATTTCAGGGGAAAAGAAAGAAAAAATCATCATCGACTCTCAACGAATCAAAGGAGAATTTCTTCGATGTTTTTGACGGTAAATACTTTACAATCATATAACATCAAAATAACTCATTTAATGTAATGCATTAACTATTCGTGCTTCATGACTAGATGTTGTTGCTCAGGTCCGCCATGTTAGCCAATCGTCGTAGTAACAATACGCCTTGTGTCAGATTCTGACGAGGACGACACGTTGGTGACGGCGGGCCTGTCCAGCCCACTCGGAGCGCTCAGTCCGTGGGGGAGCAGCCCCGACCTCACCCGGCGGACTCCTATAGGCAGCGTGGACGGTACGTTTGAACTAGAACATAGCGAATGAGAAAATTTAAAAAATAATAATAATAATATCAGCCCTGTATTATATACTTGCCCACTGCTGAGCACGGGCCTCCTCTGCTACTGAGAGGGATTAGGCCTTAGTCCACCACGCTGGCCTAGTGCCAGCCTAGTTGGGTGTGGAACGGACTGTCAAGACGAATGTCCGCAGGTTTAATTCCTAAGGGCACACACCTCTGACTTTTCTAAAAAATCATGTGTGTATTCTTTGTGAATTTGTCGTTCGCTTTAACGGTGAAGGAAAACATCGTGAGGAAACCTGCACATCTGTGAAGTTCTCTATAGGAATTTCGAAGGTGTGTGAAGTTTACCAATCCGCACTAGGCCAGCGTGGTGGACTAAGGCCTAATCCCTCTCAGTAGTAGAGGAGGCCCGTGCTCAGCAGTGGGCAAGTATATAATACAGGGCTGATATATATATATATATATTATAATTTACAACCATCAAGCTTCTCTTGAAATTTGAAGTTAAAACATGAGAATGTCATGGCAGGTGACAAAACACCGACAAACGAAGAAGACCGCCAGCTCTGCCGACAAATATCGGGCTCGTCGGACTCGGCGCAGTCGCTGCACTCGGCGGGCTCGGCGCCGGGCTCGCTGGCCAGCTCGCGCGGCACGCTGGTGTCGCAGGGCGGACACGTCTACCGCAACGCCAGGCCCTACCGCCGCTGCACGCAGCCCAGGTTAGTGGGAGTTCATATAGTCCAGGTAGCCCTTGAAGTATGCATAGCATACAGCCCAGGGAGCCATTGAAGGAGCCGTTGAGGAGTTGTACTCTAAATCAGCGTCAGCCGGATTGTCAGGTCAGTGTAGATTTAACAGGTTTATTGGGTATTTAGCGTATAATCCAGGGAAACCTTGAGCCGTTGAGGGAGGAGTTGTGCTTTAAAACAGCGTCAAGCCAGCTTGTCAGGTCAGTGTACATTTGAACAGGTTTATTGGGTATGCTTGCTGGCAAATCTACTCCAAAATGGCCTAGAAAAAATTAATCAGGAGACAGAGCGAGACACCATGAAGTTTTGAGAGCCCCATATAAGTCGAATTAATTTTTGTTGGCTGTAATTTAGCGTGTGCATAACCATTAAAATTCGGAATTAAGGGAACATTACAATGTGGAATTTCATGAATTAAAAATAATTG
The DNA here is from genome assembly GCF_014839805.1 of Manduca sexta. NCBI lineage: Eukaryota > Metazoa > Arthropoda > Insecta > Lepidoptera > Sphingidae > Manduca > Manduca sexta. The sequence goes on from NC_051139.1 coordinate 15,940,411, forward strand.
GTACTAGGTACTCTAAGGTCATCCCAACCTAAGGACTGCCGGAACTGCTACTGTTTTACAAATCCAAATCAGAGGCTGTAGATAAAATGCCTTTCTATAATTGTTAACGCTAACGTAATGTATAAGAAAGATATATATTAGCGTTTGACTTATCGATAGGATATTGTCATATTTTTTTCTGTTTTCTATTTTTGGCGATGATTGTAGAAAGGCATTTTCGCTGCCACCACAGGTAATATAACAGTTAGATCTAACAGTTTACAAACTATTAAGAAACTTGACTACTTTTGGCAGATTATTATTGATTATACTTTTAATCAATTTCCAAGTACGTTAATTTAATATTGATCCGGTTTTATAGAGCACTCTATATTTTAAACTACAAAAATATATTGAAACCTTAATAAAACTTTCTTTTATTCTTTTAATTTTCCTTTTATTTTCATTTTTTATCAAAGGAAGATTAAAAAATTATTTGTTTTGTTTTATTTTTATTAATTTATTTTCTTTGTTTCAGTTCTCAATGGTCACTATAGGGTAATGTGAAGTCTACAAAACCATTAAACATCACGCACAAACTATCATAACCACATTTTTATATCATACAGTGACGTTATTCTATATTGTCCATAGTATTTATACGTATATATTTGACCTCTTATAAATCAAAGCTAACGCATTGACAATTTGATCTGTGATGTTAATGAATTGAATAATATATTTTGAGGACAAAAATAATGAGTGCAATTGAATGTGATTTGAATATTAATATATTTTGAGGACTAGTAAATAATTAAAATTGAAATTTTTCATTTGTCGACGCCAAAAATAAATGTCCAATTTATTCCAGTGCCATAGGATCTAACCAATGATACAGATTATAAATTTTATCGCTTTTCGTATATTTGAAGAAATATTTTTCAAACTCAATAATACAGGGTGTTTCGATAATTATGGTTTTTGTGAAATTTATATTAAAACTGGATACGAGAAAATGTGTTTAAGGATATATTTAGTGTCGTAATAATATATTGTGATTTTATTAATTATATTTTTTTCCATCAAAAACGCTTTACCAAGGTCGAGAAGATGCTATAGAAATTAATTTAATTATTTTTTCGTGAGATAACTCTGGATATACATGAGATATTAAAACACCCCACATTATTGAAACATCCTGTATTTCCTTTCATATAAAACATAAAAATGCATTTAATTTAAATATAATATGTTTCGAATAATAGAAAATAAATTAACTTCACTATAAAAAATCCTTAGGCTTTTAAAATATTAATTTCATTTTATTTTAATTTATTATTATTGTTCTTCATTCGTACACCATTTCACAAGCTAAGTAATATTTATGAAGACAATTTTTTTAATTATTAATAAGGTACAAAAATGCCATAATAATGATTGTATTAATTTTTTTTTTATTATTTAAACATTCCATAGGTATTCTTTAATCGTAATAGAAACATTTTTCAAAACTTTTTGCAAAACAAAATCAATAATTACACATGAAGTTTTTACTGTGATTTTATTAAATATGAGGGGAATTCATTCGTACAATTTCATTTAGAATGAAGAAAATCCACGAAATAATTACCAAAAATATTACGGATACAACAAATTTATATTATTTCTGTACTTATTTTCTGTTAAATTAATTACTTTGACTTTTTTATTTTATCCCAATTTAATAATTGTTTATTAGCAGCAGAATAGCAGTTACACATTTGTTATTTTGTATCTTATGTCATAATTTATAAGAGCGACTAACCCAAAACCCGCTAGTTACGCCCTTTATAAGTAGACTAGCCTTTGCCCGCGGCTCCGTCCGCGTGAAAAAGTTTTTCCGTGACAAAAAGTAGCCTATAGCATTCAGGAGTAACGTAGCTTTCTATTAGTGAAAATAAATCAAAATCTGTTTAGTAATTCCTGAGATTAACACGTTCAAACAAACAAACTCTTGATCTTTATATATTAGTATAGATATGTATAGCCTCGTTATATTGGCACAAACATTTTACTATAGTACCTGACATAATTTGTGAGTAAATTGAATTGTGATATAATCCTTAATGTTTTAGTTTTTGTAAGTGTAATTTATGACTTATTTTCGTATTAAATGTGTATTATTTTTATTTTTTTGGTTTTTTTTATTCATTTATTAAATCTGATGGCATTTTCCTTTTTTTTTTTTCAAGAATATAGTGTTAATTGTGCGTTTTCGAAACATAAAGAATAAACCGTGCCGTTTGTACAGATTCTTATGGTGTCACTAGTTTAACAGCAATTTTAAATGTTATTTTCTTTATTGATATAAAATTATTTTTCGAATTTTATGAAGGTAATTTATATTATTATTTTCTCCCGACGTTTCGAAGACTTTCCTTCATGGTTACAAGGCGGACTGTGGTGTTGGTCGCCTGGAAAGTCAGTTGCAATAACTACCTACATTTCACAATTATACAAAATTTTATACTCTACTAGTCGACCCGACAGACGATGTCAACTATTAATTTGCAGCGCGCATAGTGTCAGTCACTGAAATTAACTTTTTTTAAATTTTCTAACGTTCCGCTCAACTTCCATAATCTTTTCTTTCATAAGATCCTTCTCCTGACAATAACAAACACAAAAAAAAGTGAAATCGATCCAGCCGTTCACGCGTAATGGCATATCCTAGGGAAATAGGGATTCATTTTTATATATATATAGATTAGCTATTGACGGTCCGATCTACGCAGAATGAGCTCACAATGTCTTAAAGTCTGTTCCGAATTAAATGTAGAACTGGATCCCAGGCTTGTGCAAGCTTCCAACCATCTCTATTGAAATTCGGATGTTGTGTATGAAATATGTCCAGTGATAGAGGTATGAAAACAACATTTTAAATTTGTTGAAACTCCGAAACCATAAGAATGTATTTAGTCGGCGCGGCTGTACGCGTTGAACGCTCAATAAAACATTACTTAACACAATAATAACTATTTTATTTATTACTTTGAATGACGAGACGAGCTTGCCGTTCGCCTGATGGTAAGCGATACGATCGCCCATAAACAGTAGAAACACCATCCAACACCTTAAATTATAAAGTATTGTTTGGAATTCGTTTGTACACGCCATCCTAAGACATGAGATGTTAAGTCTTATTATGTCCAGTAGTTACACTGGCTAGTTACATTAAGCTATTTTATGATGCAATGTATACTGCGAGGGTGTCTATCTTTTCATCCCCCGCACATACGATCTGTATTGTACATAAGATCACCTGAACCCTGGAAGGGGTCTGCTAATATACAATTAGTGCATTCACGTCTGCTCCCTATTCCATCCAGCTAGGGGGCGAACCCTTTGCAATATCAGACAACATTCGACCTTGAAAACTCGAACGCTTTTGGAATCGTGTTGTTCAAAGGATTGTTTGATTTGTCGTACATTTTGTTTTTACGTATTTTATAGCTTTGACGCTACCAAGGCGTCCATGGACAGATAAAACGTAATCCAACAAAGTATAACCTGAATATCGAGAAAATGAACAACTATTTTCTAACTGTAATTTTTAATTCAAACACACATCACACTTTTATTATCTAGGGGTAGGTATAGGTGCAAAGGCACCGACTTTTTGCCTGTGTGTTCCGTGATCCCGTTTTAAGATGTGATAGGAGACGAACCTACCGTCATATCTGGCAGAAATTCTAGATTCCGGGCCATTACGTACCGCGCACATAATACAAGTATGCCATAGAGAAAATCCGCAAAAGAAGTATGCCACCGAGACAGTCATAGCCTAATTTGTTCATGCTATATTTAAATCAAAAATGAAGTTTTGTTTGATAATTGAAAAATCTGCCACAATATAATCGAATATTTATAAGGCACTGATTCCAAAATTGATAACCAGTATAAAGGTAATGTTAAATTATTTTTGTTTTTAATGGTTTTTGAAGGCAATATAATGTTTTGTTAAAGTTTTTATTTGTCTTTATAAAAGGGTCAGTCACTGTGACCTCACGTAAGGTGGCACAGAGAAGTGAACCTAGATCAAGTATAATCAATACAATCATAACATTACGCAAGAGTTGCGTCACAGCAGAATACGTGGCAATGCTGACCCAACGATATAGACCGGGCTCGAAGGCGCCGCGCACACGAACGACTCTGCCACTGTTTAACGACTACGGAATTAATATGAATTAAGTGGTTAATAAAACCACTGTGACGGATCACTATTATTTAATATGATATCTTATTTAAACTTAATGAACTACATTATTGTGGCTGCTCGCCGGCAGCCCGTGACAGGAAGAAGGAAGAGGAGGCGTGTTGCCACAAAAACAAATTAAATTACATATTAACAAATGTTACCCTAAACAAATATAAATGTACCCATTCAACATAAGTAACCATATTTTAACCTAAAACATACACGACAAAAATTGACCCCACTGCACCTGATGGTAAGTGGGGTCCAACAATGTCGAGTGACGAGAGATTACCCCACGACAGTCGACACAATTATGCCGGCTTGTTGGAACCGTATATACACAGGCTGATTGCGGAACGCGACACACGTGGGACACTATGGAGGATTTTAATACCTTGTGTACGATGGTTGCTATCCGGGCGGATATAAAATATATCCTACCACCAACAATTTCAGTTAGGAATTAGGCAAGATTTCGCAGTATCGGATAAAAATAACTTAATAAAGGAACAATTGCAATAACATGAGAAAATTTTACGTTTATACTTAACCTGATTTTATTTATTTTGTCTCAATAATACTGTGTTACTACAGCTTACAATTCGGCTCCTCGACAGAAGATAATTTGTCGCAAGTCCGCACACCCCTGTCGTCCGAGTTTTCATATAGGTATTTACACAAGCGTGATATTGGATCTTCGCGGGATTCCGCTACAATATTTTCACAGTAAACATATAATTCTCGGGCAGAGATGGTTACTTTTCCTGATCTTTCATGTTGCTCATTTTGAAAAGGATGTAAGTTAATTCTGAGATATTAAGATTGTAATCACAGTTCTGGGTGGAATTGCTGGTTTTAGCAAAGATACCATCATCATCATCAACATATCTACGTTCCTATTATGAATTTGACTTATTTATGTACCATTTTTATTATTGCCGCCAAGCCGAATACACTTAAGACGATGAAACTAATGCTTAACTTGATGACACTTTACATCTGAAGATTCAGGATGACCTATGATAGGATGACCCAAATGTCTGTTATTAAATGGATACAATGATTTATTCAAATAAATGAGACTATTTCGTCATGTAAAATTCACCTCTGTCAAAATCGATCGAGTAGGTTCCTCGAACGCGTAGGCTGAATGTGTTTGTTCGCGTATCCCCATTCAGTGTGTAAACAGCCTAAATAAACAAGTGAATGCTTCTGACATATTCAATTTCCCATTAATTTGCGGTGCGCTAATGTAGTTTCGGCGCATTGTTTCCCGGTAGGTAAACACGCAAGGTAATTCTAAAATGAAAATTATATAAGCTTTTGTTCGCTGCCCCGCCCGGTTGAAGCTTTGCTGTTTGTCTAATAGTGTTTCTTCAAACATTGAACTCAAATTATACCCGTTAGAGGTTAGATTTCAATTTCAAAAATAAAAACAACAAACATGTGCATTGAATGACATTGAATCCAATCCAATCTTTAATATTCATTTGAAAAAAAAAACATTATTTTCAGTCTTAAGACGTCTAAAAACCATTGAATTGTTATCTGGACACCCTTTATTGTGGGGGGATCCCCTAAACCCACTACGTACGTAGAATATCTGTATAGTTTATGCTTAAAAGTTTAATACCAATCAATTGTTATTTGAAAAATCTATGGAGGAGAGGTTGGTTGAACCCCTAAGCCCCTCCTTTGGCTAGCTCCATGGTTTATATATACCTATAGATTATGTTTTTAATGTACAATAATTATGAGACGAGTAAGAAACGACTGCAATAAGGCCTATATTAAGGACACTAAATCCACCACTGCCTTACATAAATAAAACTAAACATAAAATTAATATCACTACTATAATATGTATAGTTTATTCGGGCGACGAAATGGAACTCATTCCCGGAGGACCGCCTCGATTCCACGGTAAAATGTCTCATTTTCCGATCGAGGCCGGGGTTCGTTTTCGTCAATTGACCATTTGACGCAGGGGGAAAATATATTTTCTTAGTTTTGTACGTGGCTTGTGTAGAATAAATATAGGAATACAGGTACAAAGTTTTTATATTATTAAGAACATTAGATTTTTTGTCTACTTACTTCTATCAAGCGGCGATAGTCTAGTTGGTTGTGGAACGGACTGCTAAGACAAATGTCCGCAAGTTCAAATCCCAAGAGCACACAATTCTAACTTTTCTAATAGTGGAGCGCCTGGAGGTTTTCACCTCGGATTAGAGTTATAGTGAATGAATTAATACGATCGATGTGGGATATTGTTTTTTAAACTATAAATTGCAATGTTTACCCAAAATTTTTTTGTGCACTCCATTTTTTCATTGTTAAAAAAAAATATTATAAAAAATTATGTTTGACCAAATATTTTCACTTTAAACAGTATTTTTTTAAATTATATGTTAAATCTTACCTGAGTAGACATATAGGAACATTTTTCAAAGATACCTGTGTATAAAAATAGCAGTAGGGTCTCGAACAGTAGAAAAACGTGGAAGGGAGAGCGGAGCGAAAGCTGCTATGTACAATGGAATTTCTCGGCCAGTTTAACTATAAATGAAAGTTACTTTATTGTGTACATTTAAAAAAATAAGGTAATTAATTACGACTAATGAAAAGAAAAAAAAAAATTAGTACAAAATCTGTTTATTTAAATATATTACACTGTTGTCTACATCAAATATTTTCTTCTACTTCATCTATCTGTATAATAGGTGAAGTATTGGAACAACTATTTCCGTTGCACTGTAAACATGCTACACTGCAGTATAAACCACTTTTTCTGCATCCACACGCAGCTCCACATCCCTTTTTGCAATTACAAAATAACATTTGCAATAAATTATCCAGAGCAGGTAATTGATTCATTGTTATTGGGATGTACATGTTATTGGAATACTTCCATCCCCAATTTTCAATAACTACGTCATTTCCTAGCCATATCTGAATTTGTAGGTACACTCTTTTAAGGTGCTCAAACGCTGCATCAGTTGTTGTGATGACAAAAGAACACTCGTATTTTTGGATGTTGCTTTTATGAAAGAATTAAACCTAAATGTATTTAAATCATGAGTTTTAGACGGAGCGCAATATAAACTCAAAATACATGCTACACCTGCTTGCAATATATTATTGGGGTCTTCATCGATATTTTTAAATTTGAATTAATGAATTTGATTATTGAAAATTGGGGATGGAAGTATTCCAATAACATGTACATCCCAATAACAATGAATCAATTACCTGCTCTGGATAATTTATTGCAAATGTTATTTTGTAATTGCAAAAAGGGATGTGGAGCTGCGTGTGGATGCAGAAAAAGTGGTTTATACTGCAGTGTAGCATGTTTACAGTGCAACGGAAATAGTTGTTCCAATACTTCACCCCTATTATACAGATAGATGAAGTAGAAGAAAATATTTGATGTAGACAACAGTGTAATATATTTAAATAAACAGATTTTGTACTAATTTTTTTTCTTTTCATTAGTCGTAATTAATTACCTTATTTTTTAAATGTACACAATAAAGTAACTTTCATTTATAGTTAAACTGGCCGAGAAATTCCATTGTACATAGCAGCTTTCGCTCCGCTCTCCCTTCCACGTTTTTCTCACTGTTCGAGACCCTACTGCTATTTTTATACACAGGTATCTTTGAAAAATGTTCCTATATGTCTACTCAGGTAAGATTTAACATATAATTTAAAAAATACTGTTTAAAGTGAAAATATTTGGTCAAACATAATTTTTTTTATAATATTTTTTTAACAATGAAAAATGGAGTGCACAAAAAAATTTTGGGTAAACATTGCAATTTATAGTTTAAAAAACAATATCCCACATCGATCGTATTAATTCATTCACTATAACTCTAATCCGAGGTTTTACGGTTTTGAATGCTCCAGACACTCCACTATAAAATTATGTGTATATTCTTTGTGAATTATCGCTTGCTTTAACGGTAAAAAAACATTGTAAGGAAACCTGCATACAGGAGAAGTTCTCTATAATAATTTTGAGGGTGTGTGAGGTCTACCAATCCGCACTAGTCCAGCGTGGTGGACTGACGTCTGATCCCTCTTAGTAGTAGAGGAGGCCCGTACCCGGCCCAGTAGTGGGACAGTATATACTTAATATAGGGTTGATATATAATAATATTATATCTTTCTAGAACAATGATAATATATCAGCCCTATATTATATACGCGTATCCACTGCTGGGTATCGGCCTCCTCTACTACTGAGAAGAATACACATCTAAGTATAAGAAACTTGCATGATATATAAAATAAAAGCTATGTTGCTACCTTTGTTTCTGAGTTAGATACCTCCCTAAGTTACCGTATACTACGCTTCAAGCTTATAAGATTACCAATTAATAATCTTATCATAATTATTCTCTGTACATAACTCTATATAAAACATATGTATTAAGCGATAGCCTCAGCAATGTAAACAGCTCCAAGAAGATTATACTGAGGACTAATATAACCCGTAACTAGTAAACATGTGTACAGTTATATAACGCGGGTATCAGCACATTCAATGACGACGTAATTCATGGCTGAGCCATCGTGCAAACACTTCGGACCGCAACACTCGGCACCGCGGTGGGCGCCAATAGTCTGCGACGGCGCGGGGGGTTCGGTAAGGAGGGTTGGGGCGGGGAGGAGAGCGGCGTCGCCCTGTCTCGTGCCACCGGATCCGCCAGTTGCGCCGCAGCGTCTGCCGCGAGCACACGTCTGCGTTGCGCCCGCGTATTCTTTATTCACCGGGTTGATTTGTCACTGTTATATAATACAACATATATTATTGACTCTCATTGTGTAGAAGAACTAGAGGTATAAGCTAAGTATGTAGATTGTTGAAAAAATACATGAACAGTCGCACTGGACAAATATAATTACCCAAATTAGATGTTTGGATGCCGCCGCGTCGGTCAAGATTTGTCCTGAATATCAATAATTAATATTATGATTTCTTTGTAATAATGGCGATTAGAAGGTAAAGTTAGGATTTCTCAAATTGCGTCAGCAATCAGAAAAAATATATTTACAATATTTCCACCAATATCAACTAACAAGAGCTTAATAATGACCAAATCTGAACTTCTTACAAAAATTTTGTTAATGACTGATTTCAAAATGCCTCACCTCTGATCTACCTCATATACTTAGCATACTGGTAAGCCGTAGATTATCCTAAGAGGTGCATGACGTTCGTACATATCTACTATATTATTATTTTTAAACCCATCCATTCTAATTCTATATTCCTGTTTCTGAAACACTTAATAGTATTGCTGTGGGCTATTGACATATGCATATTCATTTTTTCTTCATAACTAAGAATTCGGTACAAGTCGATGGAAACAATTTGGTATTTCTTGATTAAAAAAAGCAAATAGCAAATAAATTTCTTAAGATTAAAAACATTGTCTCAAAGCAATGTGGGTTGAAAGCCAAAATCTAAGCGAAATGAGTTTAGCTTAGATCGCACATTTTACAAAACTACCTATTATATAGCGTAGTTTACATAGCTTACGGTCTGCATACAAGCATGATAAAAATATCTTAGCTATGGGAGCGAAGCTAAATTAACTCAGCAATGTTTTTGGTCTGCAACCCCCATAATAATAACAACCTATATTTACTGTTACGTGCACTGATTTTTAAAAGTATGATAGTATTATTATGACGTTGTTATGCGTTCCGAAAATTTCATGAGCAAAATAGTTACAAACATACAAATCATAAGTCCATAGCTGGTAAAAGCACATGTGTAAAAAAAATGCGTTTAAAGCGATTTCATTCATTCGGTCTCATTATTCGCATTTTATCGTAGAAATTTTTAAACACATATGAGAATGATCCTTAAGAATCTACGCGTTTGGTCAAGCTGGACTGATGCAAATCCGTCAATTCATATTGGCGTGGGTGCATTCATGGCGGCCATTTGCTAAAATTGGTGATGGCGTAGTAGTTGCTTTTTCGTGATTGAATAAAAGCAAATCTCAATGATCTGATGGTAAATCTTGCGATTTTTCATAAATTGAAGCGAGAAATTCCCATACATTGAATTTAGTATACTACATAGATGCAGCACATTTCTGAATTTTATATTAGGTACTTATATTACATAGAACTGTCTTTGTTGAGACACTAGATGTTAATTGCTAAAATTAGATGAGTATATTGCACACTGCTGCTTGCTGGCAGACATAAACAAAGCGGTGGTACCAAGACGGCTTTTCGCATACAAGAGATCAACTATCTAGTACCACGAGAAGGTATCGCTCCCTCAAACCTTTTACAAACCATATTATATCCGTAAAAAGTATCCCTCCTCCAAACAGGTATCTAAGTAGGTGCCTATATTATCCATGTCAATGTATTTTAATATAGTCTATAATCAAAAAAGAAAACATATACTAATGTTGCGCATTTTTAAATGTTGAAAACATCCCACGCTTAGCCCTAGTTCCTTTATTTTACCGAGCAAGAAAGCATTAGTTATACGAATCGTTAGCATTCATGAATTATGCAACAGGATAAACTGTGGTGTTGTTTTTGCGGAAAGAATTTTCCAGGAGCTTAATATGTCATTTATTTACTACGCCGCATTAATTTCAAGCAATTTTTTTTTCCTACGATATATAGATATTGTACAAAACTCATTTTTGCCGAGCATATGTGCGGGCACAGTTGTATCTAGTTTAAGGGAAATTGTAGCTGGTGATTTTATTGCTTTACTTATCTAAAATATGCTTCAGACATGTTTTATGAGGAGCTCTCTTTAATAATTTCATAGCGTAATAAAACCACAAGAAAATTAGTTTTCACTTAATGTCATACAGACTTTAATAAAAAGTACAACCCATATAAATGTATGTATACTTAACGGCTTCTATATTGTTGTTTTACTGCCCTTAAAATAATCTTTATTGTCAACATCTGTATCCTCCAAATCATTTGTAATGTTTAATGCTTCCAAATTCGCTCTTTTATTGCATCTACCATAAAAGCCTTGTTGAAACGCTAATAAGCATAAAAACTTACGTCTTCCATCATTAACGTCTTAACGAGCCAGGACCTTTGCTATCACAAAATTTTGACAGGCTTGCCAGCGAGGCGCATTAATGATAATGTTAATTTAACAAGATCAGATGGAATCCCATTTTTAAAGCAATATCATTTAATCTATCTTAGGCTATGAGAATTAGTGTGCTTAGGAATTGAATGGAAACTAGATGTTCATTAGAATAATTATTTGTGTATTTGTAATACATTTCACGTCAAAACATAACCATAGTAAAATAAGTAACACTTAGTAACAACAGAACATTGTTAATAATTCTAATTTCAACAATTCAAATAATATTATGCTCCCATAACATAGAGGCTTTGTTTGCCTATGCAACCTCGACAATCTAGGTTTTAAATCCTTAGTAAAAAGGATTTTTTTACGAAAACACGTTTACTTGAGCTAAAGGATGTATCTTTAGGGAAAAGAACTTAAGATCCGAGTAAAAGACAGCAATTTGTATTCTCCGAGCCGATTTGTTTAACGAAAAGTCTATCTAAAACTGGACGCAGAAAACCTTCATTAACTTGGGATACCAAGGTCTCTCAACATAATGTCTTTACCCTTAATCTACCCTCATTTAATCACGATAGCTTTATACTCGATTGTCATTCTTTACTGTTCTTTATTAATCTTTACTGGTATTCTTTACTGTCAGATGTTTTTATAGGAAAGAAACATATCAGATTTATTTTTAGACATTGTATTAGTTGCGATGAACAGTGCATTAGTGGAGGTACATGATTGCATCTGCAACTGCTCTGATATATTAATTAGAAAATGCCTTTTTGTCTATTAAGAGTCTGTATGTTACTTAAAAATTATAAAGAGATTTTATAAATTATTTTATTTTAAGAAACAAACAGAAAATCATCTTGGAGAAAGAGTTCATCTAAAATCGTGAAAGGAATAAAATTATGCAACTTCTGAAAGTCGACTAAATTTCAGTTACTACAAATAAAGTAGGGCACAATGGTTTTCAAATCATTACGATCGTAACGTTTAGTGTAAATTGCTTCGATTTAGAGCCTCATTCGATAATAGCATAAAATCTTACGTTCCTGAAGATAGACCTTTGAGACTTTCATTCTAATTTTTGGCACGTTTAGTCAGCATTACCTATGTAAATACTTACTCAATCCACTGGCTACACATATAAACCTAGAAACTTTGATACGAGCATAGTTCAAACTAACATTGATACAGGCGTTTATGACACACCACAACGCGACCACATCTTATTAGTTCTATTTTTCTTAGAAATGGGGTGAAGCCACATACGGAACTATTAGTTGGAATTTCGAAAACTATTTTAATATTTTCGTTCAAAGCATTATTCCAACCATACGCTGCTGAGATCAATGGTTTGAAATACATCGTGATTCGTGTCAAATATTCGAAATTTAAAAAATGAATACTGTTTTTAATCAAAGGAATTGTATCGTACAGCCTTATAAAAAAAGTATGAAAGCGGTAAAAAGAAATGTCATTTATACCGGCTAAGCCTCTGTTGACCTTTGCTTAGCCTTTTTCAGCTACCTTTGTGTAGGAGTCCCAAAACTGTCAAATACTACGACAGCCATATAAAGAGCGATATATCATCCTCTCGGACCCTTAGTTTGGTTCTATACTTCACAATAAATTACATTGGTATGATAGATTACACAGTCTACTGAAATACGATGGAAGCTCGCTATAATGTATGTTGTACATTTTGTTTATGAACATTGAATTTATGTTTTGGGTGATTGTTACCATTTTTTTTCTCTTTTTTGCAGTAACATAGTTTTGTCTATGTTTATAATTTTGGGCTGTACCCAATACCCATACGATATATTTAAAAGGACTTGACGTTTTAAGCGTTTGATAGTTGTGGATTTGGACGATAACGATTCTTAAATAAGCAGTAGGCCAAAGACTGACTTGGTTTAACTATGAGCATAAAGTATATTATAAATTGTCGTTAAAAGAAAAACAAAATAAGCTTATATATTTTAAAGATAAAATAAAAAGAGCAAAATATATTTTTCTGCTTCGTTCGGCAAATTACGAGACGCTACACGTGGGTTCTTAGAATAGCGGTATAATTTCTTTCGGAGTATGCGCTGAACCCATGGAAAGGGTAGAAGGTACACGTTGTCTATTATAACTTGTGACACGGGTATTTTAACCCAAGTTATTTATACATTAACCTTTGTGCTAGTGTATAAGCACTTAGTAGAGCTGCTTTTTCGACAGTCTTATACTGGTCGAGTCTAGTCTTCGACAGTTTTGTCTGCATAGGTCAGACATTAAACTACTTATATAGTTAGTTATAGACTGGTCACAGCGTCAATAGATATTAATACAAACTTAATATATTTACAGAAATTATTATGCTAATATTCGTATTAAAACATTCAAATCATTATATGGAAAAAATATGAAGTATTTTACATTGATGTTTTGTTATTTTACGGCAGATTGAGTAACCACATAAGCGCAAAATGTTTGTATGACAACTTCCCAATGTCCGCTCTATATAATCTTAGAACTTTTTGGCATGGGTATAATCATATAAACCTTGTGGTGATAGAATTTTTGCGTTTTTTTGCTCTATACCTTATGTAATCCTCATTTTTATGCATCGGCGATGAACTCCTATCTGAATTCTCAGAGTACAAAACAACTGATCCATTGACAAATCGATTATTGGTTACATATTATCTCGAAATATTCTACTGTTGTTCTTTTGTATTCTATTACTACAGCCAATTCTTTTAGTAGTAAAGTCGGCTGATTCTCTGTAGTGGATTAATATTATAATAATACGGAGCTGGTATTTCATTATTATATAACTGCTGCCAAGCCATTACCTTTAATCAGATTACTTTGACGTTTTATAATCCGTGTTGGCTGATCCTATTATAAATATTGAAATTCAATGGTAAAGTTTGATCCTTTTTAGTCTGAAGTTAGGAATCTTTAACTTCGAAGATTGATCCCCAGCTTAGTTTTAGAGCGTGCCCTTTGACCTTTACTTAGTTTAAGTCTGTCTAAAATATATTCTGAACATAAATTTGCATAAGACCTGGTGAAACAGTAGACTTTGCATTTGATTTCATATTATACCTATAAATAACGATGTTATGAATTGTAATGACAGCCAACAAAAAAAATAGTTCTATAACCGCCAAAAATATGTCAGACATATTATGGGTAGAAATATATAGATACTATATATATTACGTGCCTTTTATAGCACGCATACTGAATACTTAGTTACGGAAAAAATAATGTTCTACATTTATAAATTTCTCAAATTGACGGCCAACAAAATCGTAGACACGTATATTTGACAAATTTAGGATCGTTTTTTGGTAATCGTATCAATCACACGATTCAAACAAATAATCTGCGTGAAATATATTTGAAATCCTTATCCTTTTCAAATGTAAAATGTCGAATGAAAAGACAAAAGATTTTGAAGCCAATATCTCCAAAGCTTTTTGTCAAATGATTGATGGATTAATAGATCCACTTGATTGATTGGTGAATTTATACATTACATTTAACGTTCATGATTCATATTAGATTACTTTGAACAAAATAAATGATATAATCAATAATTACTACACATTAACACATAAAATATCAGTGATAAGGTTATTGTTATGGCAAAGGCAACTAAGGCATAGATTACTTAGTAAAAAATATTACAATCCTAGAAAATACCAAATCTGAGAAAAACTATAAAAGCCATAAAGAGGTGTGTATAAGCTATTTTCAGAAATAGAAAGGGATGTTGGAAGAAAAAGTGATTGTCTTTAACAACCTCACTAACCACATAAAAGGCATGGGCAAAGCTGTAATTCAAGTCGTTTTTTTTTTGTAAGGAAATAATCTAGACTAATACGTTCATTAACACTGTAGGCGAAATTGCTTACAATATGACTTAAAAGCTAACAGAAGGTAGTACAAATAGCCTCTACAGAATTCTTATCCAGTGTAATCGCTTTATGTGTTTCACCAGCTCGTTCAATTGCAAATGTTTGCTCAAACATAATGGTGTTTTCGGGAAGTGAACTGCTCCCGTCCACTTCCGATTGATTTATAATCCATGCCGAATGAATGTTATATTGTACAAATATTTACGTAACCATTGTTAGCTTTGTTTCCAATTTATTAAAAATATACGCTTATTGTTTTTTAATTGTTTTGAATGATAAGATGAGCTTGCCGTTCGCCTAAGGTAAGTGATGCGGCTGCCTAGTTAAACACCATCTAATACCTTAAATTACAAAGTATTGTTTGGTATTCCACTGCGCTCGCCATCCAGATACATGAGATGTTAAGTCTTATTATGTCCAGTAGTTACACTGGCTACAAGACCAGTTGCCTGTCCAGTTATATTTCATCACAGTTTATTTATAGCCAAAGAGTTCTGTAACTAAATATACTGTTTAATATATTTGTTTATAGGAATTTAAGTGCCTACATTCAAATTGATTTTTAAGTTAATGTAAACACTTTTCTTATTAAAATACAACTTAGTGGTAGTGGAGAATACTGCATTTTGCTTTCAAGTTTAATCAAAGCAACCTTTGTTGATGTCGTGAGGAATTCGGGCATGCCTGAGAATTCTCCATAGGAGTAGGTATCCAAAGTAATAGACCCAACCCGAAATGGCAGTGTGACAGACCGAGTATGTAATCCCTCTTATTCGTAGAGAAGGCACGTGCCTTATGAATTGTGATTAAACAGAAATCATTTATACACGCTAATAAAATTACAGCAGCACTTCTGCTCCACAAATTACAATTTTCATGTTATGCAAACATTCCGAATATTCTGACAATTGAATTCAATATTTGCACCGAAAATAACATTTCAATTTGATAGGAATTTATTGAACCGTGTCACGCCGCCATCGAGCAGCAACGTGCTAGTTTTATTCGTGAAAGTTTCAAATTAATTGGTTGTTACTTGTTACAAACTAAACAACTTATGAAGGCTGGAACAGTTTGTGGGTGGAAGCCGTATGATGCCAATTGTTCGATTTAATTACTGTAATAAAACATCAGTGAGTCACGCCTGAGTCGGTGTTTCGGGTCACACCAATATAAACTTAGGCCCGTATTCACAAACGTTACTTAGCTAAGTACGTAAGCAACGCTATGATAGTAATTGTTTCTCAGTACTTACGGTTTGACAACCTTCGCAGTAGGTACGCATAGAGGCTTTCTGATTGGTTAAAATTGAGATTCAACTTTATTTTAGTTGGCTGTCGGACAAATAAGGCTGGACGAAGTAAAAAAAAACTATGAAATTAGCTACACTATGCGTTCAGGCGCATTGAGTCCTCATAGTATTGTTTGTGAATACGGGTTTTAGGTAGCTACATCTCTATGAGCTAGAGGGATAGGTCATTTGTATTATGCATTTAGTCATAATGCAGATGCTCGAACTTAATCAGTTTTATGACGTAACAAGGGGCGACCCTGCTCTATATTAGGTCACAATACCAGATTAGAGTAGGTGTAATGATTTGTAATTGAAAAAAATCATTGCGCTATCCTCATATTTCCCAATCAATATACAATCGTTTTATCTTCACTGAAATAAATTTCAAAGGATTTACTTTCCTTTAAATAAAGAAAAGGGATGATACATGTAGATGCATATTTAAGTTTTTAGTATGTTCACCTGCTTTTGGCTTCGCTACGATAACATTATAACTAAGTACTCTTTTAATTATTCTTGTGACGAGTATAAAACAACCATAATATCTTTTTTCACACTAAAAATACGGTCGGTACACCATCAAAAATATTAGAAAATAAACACCCTGTATCCATACGTTTTAATCAATACCCGAACGTGATTTGGCAATGAAATTGGTCTAACCAATCAAACCGCACTGACATGCCGTCGGATGTGACGTATTGTTTGCGAATGGTGGAATTAATTACATGTTTTATTCGCTATATGTGTAATAAAATCGAACATAGTTGTTTGTATGACAGCCAGTATACATTCTCAATCGTTGTAGTATACAAATGACGTATAAAAAATTCTCGCTTTGTTAACATAGTTGTATTACTGTACAAGTATAATGCTGCGATTCGATCCTCGAGTCAGGCAAAGTGATATTAGGTTTATCAACCTAGTATCACCCTAGAGTGTAGTATTAATGTCCGAAATGGCGGTAGGCTCTATCACATCATGGGACAGAACACACACGGCGATAATTTTGGGATATAACGTGTGTGGGTGTATAAAAAATCTCACAAATAGAAACAGTCTCACAATCAGTTATAACACTGACTATATTGGCCTTCAAACCGGAATACATCTGAACGTGGACTTTGCTGTTAGGGCTTAAATAAGCTAGTATTATCTAGACAGCAGTGGCGAAGGATCCATATTTCATATAAGCCGATTCCTGTCGGCTTGCCTTTATGTAGAAGCTAATTACCGTTAGAAAGATTTGCAGACTGCATGCATGCATATAAGTACCTTTATGTTGTGTCGGGTTGCCTTTCGGAAAATTTCACCTTTCGCCACTGCTAAACAGACTCGTATACCAGTAACCAACCCACTAGTACAAGACCCGCAAAATGTTCTCTATTTTCACTCCAATACGCTGGCGTACACTATTTCCCAGTCCAGTCGGCTGAATATTGCTGTGGTAGGAATGTTATTAAACGGCCCTCGTGCACGCACGACACCGGACACGCGCGGGATTTACCGACGAGGCTGAATCCGGGAATTAATTACGAGGGATTCAGTGTTCTGCATACGGTCGAAATACTGCGAATTTTAATTTGGTGGTATTGTGTTTTAATTTGTCGGTTATTGGAATGTCGTTTTTATTTTGGCGTGGCCTCTGTTCCATTTTTGAATTTAATATTATTAGTTTTGAACTTTTATTGAAGGTATAGTTTAAAAAGAGTTTTGTCTAAATTAAATTCTAGATGGCAAAGGTGATGTCGAAATTTAATTTAACATTGTTTTTGTTCATTTGATTTTTTTATATCCACTAATAAATGTTCTTCTGTGCTATGTAATAATTTCATCGTTTTTTAGTTTGTATAGAATGAATACTTCTTCTAACATAAATTATAAAAATAAATAGGTAGCTCTCCACGCGTACGGAAAACATTGTTGAGAGTAATTCTGCTCCGTAAGTAATTCTGTTAATGGATACGGTGCTCGTATTTTTTACCTCTGACAAAACAAATCATTAATCTTACGAGAAATATAATCCTCGTAAAAAAATACTTGTTCCTGGTAATGCTAGACATCAATTTTCCCACCTCCCTTAGTGCGACAGCCTTTCAAAATAAATTGATTCGGGGAACAAACTGGCTTCCCACGTCATGCCAAATGTTTGCATAAGAAAATATTCTTAACGTATACCAAGCTTTACCTTTGTGTAAATATTTGCCCAAGACTTTGGATTGAGGCGTATTTTCGCAAAAGTGTTTATAAGAAGAGGTTTGTCAACTTTAGTTGTTTGATAAAATCTCGTAGCGGGTAAAATGTGGTGTTTGAGCTGTATGTTTTCGAATTAGAAAAAAAATATGAATACCTACCATAGATATTATAATTATATCCGATAGTAACATATGGAAATGATTTGAAAATAATGAATTATTTTTAGACATTCAACATTTCTCAAAAGAAATTCATAGAGTAGTTTCCAAAGAAAATGCAATTTTACAGTCAAGTTGAAAGTGGGAAGCGATGCGGTTGCGGTCGATCTCCGTTGGCATGTTAACGTTTGTGGTCCTAAATAAACATCAGCTCACACGAACAGGTTAATTAACCAAACGACCTACTCAAATTTGAGTTTAAATATCTTGAATACTTTATATGAGTTTGCAATAGACTTGTTACTAAGCAACAGTGGTGCCTCTTATGGCATCACGCGAAGAAACACTAGAGCGAAATGTGAATTAATTTTCACTTCTGCCTAACCTTCGGGGATAAAGGCTTGATAAATGTTTGTTCGTTAATGATGCCAAATTAAGCTCCCTTCGAAGGTTCAAAGACGGCTGTAAAAAATTTCGGCGATTTCAACGCTGCATCTGGCAACTCATGGTTGACAAATCTCTTTAAGGATTTGACAAGTTTTGACCATTCGCACCACATTTGCTCAAGTTCAAGAATCTTCAGTGCGGTGCCTTCTAGCCAGCTATTTTACGTGTTAAATGAAGTTAGTTGTAGACAAAAGATGTTTAAAGCGCAATATAAGTATTACAAAATATAATCTCCTATGACATCAATGTATTTACCAGCTCTTTACGTAAATAAAACAACATTAAATAGAATAATTTTATCGATAAACAAATTGGTACCTTCAGTAACAATAAGAAAGACTCCTATAATAGAAAATATTGAAATACCAAGAGCTTTTGCGTTTCATCTCGCGAATCGCTTACATTAAGAGCTAATGGTGATTAATAATAAACGCTAAGTACTCTAATAACTACAAATATAAATGGATTTCCTTTCAACGCAAGGGAATTAGACTATGTTATTAGTGCTTTGCAGTCGTACAAGGCAATTCCTTGTTATTGACATTCATAATGATTTATTAGATCACCAGGAATCATCGCGTGAAATTGTCGAATTAAGTGGAAGAGTAGTCGTTTCTTTCCACACTATTGAACTTCCAACAGATCTTTTAACAAAATCTGTGTTCTTTCTCTTTGACTTATATTGATTTTAGGAACAAATTAAAACCATGTTTAGTTAAAACTTAAGACGAAACGTTTGTTAGTAAGGAGGTTAATGTTTATGAAGACAAGAAATCTAAGCATAACATAAAAATCAATAAAGACGCTAATCACAATAGGTAGACAGTAATCTGATAGCAGGTGCCCTAATGAGAGTGCAAACAGGTCGAGCCGGCGACGGAGCTATCGACCCGTCTACGAGTCTGGCGTTCGGCCAATAGCCAGATTTTACCCCAGGTCACGCCAGACACCAGTCAGTCACGCTCTGATTGAAACGTGTGAGTGAAAAGGTTTGATAGGCGTTTCGGGTGTCAATATCGGGTTAAATAATAATAATAGTATATGATATACACCTGGATTGAATGAAATGAGAAAACAGTAATTAAATAATATTTTAACGTCAGCGATGAATAATATATTAGCTTAAAGAGAAAAAAAAGCAGCAATAGCTAAATCTGATACGTAATAGAACTTCATTTTCTGATGATTAGGTTGTATTGGTAATAGACTTTAGAGCAATTATCGTACATCGTGAGGAATCTCTAGTGGCTTTACAAATTCTTAGATATGAAGAAAAGAGAACGGAATATTTTTATCCTGTCACATAGATAAAAATACTATAAAATACACAAATGTGTAGGAAAACAAGTAACTCAATCTAGATCCAAACAATATAAATATGAATCCGCGTTTCTTAAGAGCACTTTAAAGTTATCAAGCAGTTTGAAACAACTCCCACTTAGTCTTTACGAACAAACTTAACTACCGTTGCTGCTCTTTCAGTTTCAAACTCAAATGTTCGTCTAAAGTGTGAAGTCAATCTCGTTTGCCTTCCGTCTTTCGCTGTTGTCTATTTAGTTCCACAAAGCGACAGCTAACATGAAGCTCGTCGAAATCAGGTCACATTAGAAATTTCATTCCGAGAAAACTGCGCGCCGTTCTCATGTCACCGTATATAAAATTATTATTTTGTTGCGAGAATTTCAATAAAAACTTAATCAACTCAAATGTTGAATCTTACGAAACTCTCAGCAAGTTGCATGTGTACAGAATTATTGAATTTTGTGGCTAGAGTAGACGCATCTGAAAGTCCTTGTGCAATATATTGAGAACTTGCCAGTCTCAACTTAGCTTTTATTAAACAATAATGTAAGTCTTAGATACCTCTCTGTAGTTCAGTAGCGTAACTTTACTTTCCGGAAAAGTATCGAGCTCGGTGGATTTTCACTAAAACCTTTCCAAGCAGTTGCTTACTTTACAAAAGCAATATAACTTTCAATCGATATACCAGTGCTAAATCATTAAGTACTTTTGGATGAACTTTAGATATAATATTAATATTTACTACAGAAGCAAACCGACTCTAGACCATAAAAATGAAGTTTTATGGGAAACTAGAAAGAAGATTAATAAAAGAACTGCAATGTAAGGTAATATAATGTCTGAACTGTTGTTTCTAAGAGTATAAAATGTTGATGTGTATTTGCTAGTAAGACTTGGCTACATGCCAAATAGGTTCTTGGAATTCGGATGTCTATAGGTTCATAAAAATTATTGCAGTATTTATTCTTTGTTTTAGCATTATGGAACAAGTGTAAGAATCTGTTACCTAGTTTATTGAAACTTTATGGTTAGGTTCCATTTCAACTATTTGATACAACCAAGTTCTGATTTGGTATACGTTAAAATTTTACCTTTCAATTTATTCATCGTATCTCATTTTATTGAAGTCAATGTTCTATCTTTATATAAAATCGAGCAATTTACGTGTCACTCAACTTTTAAAATGAATTACGCAGGAAGTTTTTTATATTGATTTTATTATAATAGCTGTTCTTGGAGATTTTGTACGTTACAATTTATATAAAGGTTTTTATTGTTAACGTTCAAAATTATATTGTTTTTAATGCTCACATTCCTTTAAATATTATTGTAGTCCTCATTATATCTATCTATAACAAAAATCAAATTATAAATCACTTTTTCAATAACAATTTCGTGTCATCGTTAAAGAATATATCCCGAAAATTTTAATTTTCTCAGCGCCATTTTTTCGCAACAAAGCACCCACACTCGTTTTACCACCATTTTCAGCTTTTCCGTTATTATTCTCTCGCGGTCAATGCTCGCTTTGTTAGACGGGATATTTGCTCCCCTGGCTTTGTGCTAAGCCGTCGCGAATAGTCGTTTATTGCTAGTTTGAAAACAATGAGAAATTGCAGTATTTTTGGATACTAATAGATAATGCAGGGATTTTATTAAATGCTGATTCTAGGAAGAAGTTCATTTATGCTCAATATTCGTTCAAATTCGTATTTTGGTCATACCAGTCTAAGAAATTGATAATTTTTTAATCAAGAACCTTCAAAACTGATAAATATTGGAAGCTTGTTTTCATTTATTGTTTTTATGAAAAAAATGTAGTTGGTAATAATTCCAATAAATAAATGTATCTGCTTACTCGTAAAAGAATAGAGTTTTGCACAGTCGAAGGTTATTTTTAAGCCATTACAATTAACCGAATCGCAGTTATTAACACAGAAAAAATAATATATAATTCAACTCTACTTTTTAGCAGCTCATTTCCAGATGTGTGTAATGAACTAATCATGGAAATAAACAGTACATGACAATATAATAATTTAAGTGTTGTAACTTTTGTGTTCACTATATGTCGTTAGTTGCCGGCAAAGTTTTAGTGTTCTGATAAACTTGCGAGTGATCGGAGGGAGCCGAGAGGAAACGGGTGGAGTTTGGTTGTAAGATGGAAGATGCTGCCAATCTGGGTAAATACAGGTGAGTTGTTAAAACATCTTATACAACAGGTAAGTAAGCATGCATGTAGGAATAAGAATTTACTAGAAATGGTGGAGACGTAAATCGTTCAGAAGGGGTTGACGATACAAAAGCAGTAAGAAGAGATTTTTTCTGAAATATGTTTGAAAACGGCATAAATGAAAAAATGGAGATGGTGCCAAATGTTACGAGTAGAAGACTGATGATTTTAAGATAATATTAGTTAAGTGTAATTATTTAAAATAATCTGATGTAGTACCTGAGACTCCGATTTATCATGCAGTGTTTCCTCTTTAATTGCGTTTCCAGAGATCAAAATGGAATTAGTTTTAATGAGTACCAGAGTAGCCACTTCTCTAAGGTTTCCTTTCCACCAGAGATTTTCTATTTTCTACGTTGCTTAGTTACAATTATCATCCTAACTAACCAATTATGTAAAGATGTGTTATTAAAATCAAGCATACCTACGTGGGGGATTGCCGGATCTCATGGAAAGACTAAAGGAAATATAATGCCTTTTTTAAAATCTACTTTCTAGAACAAAATCAATTTTCTTCGAAATAGTAAAAATGACTGCAAATCTACACCTACTGTGACCTTCTTTAAAGAATAAATTCTTTTTGCTTTGGGAGTGTGGATTATAATGTATGTAGGTATGGTTGTATGTTGTTCACTCTATCATAGCATTTCGAGCATCGAAAAAGTTACGTATAGCTATAGCTTTCCAGCAATGAAGACGTTACGTACCTTATTTATCACATAGGCTCCACCTATTTCAGGGTCCGATAAGAACCATCAGTCTTATAAGCGCTATACAATAAACACCAAGGTCTTTCTTAAAGCCGCAGTTCGTGGTCTCAATATCTGGCACAGTTAGTTTTGCGAGGGCTTCTCTGCAGTAAAGTCTTGCATAAGCTTAGACTTCAATATTTTCGCTTTGGTAACCGATTAGACTTTTGTTCAAAAACACTTCAGTGTATTCATAGAAATCTAAGTTTGGGTTCACAGTTTATTTTGGATTAAAGTGCTAGTGTTGCTCGTAAATTTTGTTGGATTGTGGTGTACATCGTCGATGTCGGACATTGCGAATTTGTGACGCAACTATGTCAGAATGACATCACATCTCACTAATGAAATGCAGGTTTGTGTCTATAAATGAATCCCTTTTATAAGCAAGTAAGGTTTAAGGCCAATTTTACCTGGTTTCAAGGAGAAGGAAGGAACAATCTTCACCCGCTGATATAGATAGTATAGCCCAAAACAGAGTTATAAATTTATTTACTTGAAATAATCCAACTCCACTGTTTATAATCTGCAGTGCAAAATCTAAGAACATAGTATCATCATTAGCAAATTTTACTGTAACTACTCTTATAAAATCAGGCGTTCTTGGGCATCTAGCAAATAATCGAGAATTCTTTTGTTACAGAACATAGATTACTTTAAAATTGAAAGCAACAATCGAACGTGACTAGACTAGTCCTTTCACCCTTAACCTTTTACAAATTAAATATCTCAAATAACTTAGTAAAATTCTGTATTCATCAAATGGATTTCACTATCGAAGTTATCTTCAAACTTTAATATAAAATATTTGAAGAACTGACTATTTCTGTTCATGAAGCCGTCGCGTTGCTTTATTATTTATGGTGATATGAATAGAGAAGTGTGTTTGCGTGTTTGTATGTCTGTTGCTGTGATACGACTGATTCAATTTTAATAGCATACGGGGAATACTGTACTTGCTGGATGATTCATATGTATCCACTTACTAACTTTTGCTTGCAACTCCGACCGCGTTTATGTCCATTCTCAAGATAATGGGTAAGGCACATTCCATTAATTTTAGTAAAACTCCAAATTGATGATTGTAAATTAGTTTTAATTATGAAATAGAGATTTTTTTGTAACATTTTTTTATAGCTGTATTAAAATATTCTAAAACCCGGCCTGGACTGTGAAATCTTCATAATCTACAGTTTTTCATAACCACAGTTTGCGCTGGAGTTTGTTTGTTATTCGCGACTCACGCTACACAAGTGTTTCTAAAAAATGTATTGTTAAAAATAAGAAAAAGCCAAAATGATCATTGTTCATTCTCAAATTAAACAAAAGACGAATGCTGAATACAATGCCAATCTCAGCGCTTAAATAATGCGCCGTTAGAAAACTTTCTGAAAGGAGGGCTGAGTTAATTTTGATATTTTGCCTGGAATATTATATTTTTTCACAATCCTTGGGTGCCTTTGATTCTGTCAAGGTTGAATGAACGTATTGATCCCAAACCGGGCGACCGTTTAAAATACGAGGATGAAGTCTCTTATATTTCGAGTAGAGGAAAACACTTCTTTATTGTGCTTTTAACGCTTGAAGTCGGGGCAAGATATTTTTATTTCGTGACAAAGTTCAGTTGCGGTTTATAGTTTAAAGAATTAGACATTTTTAATATAAATTACTGAGTGACTGACTGTTATTTTAACTTGACAATTAAATCATTATAATACTTCTGTATCCAACTCTTCTAATATAATATATTAATTTTAAAAAGCGTAGTATATTCTTATTCATTCCATACCTTGGATTCCATACATATAAAACCTCTTTAGTGAGTTTTGTTACTAAGTATTGAGAAGTCATTAGCCAAGTTTGCTATTCCAGCGCCCTCCGAACTTCGCCCTTACGAGGGTAAGAAAAGCGGAAGGTTACCTAAGTTTACTTAAAAAATATGGTTGTCAGAGTAAATGTAATACGAATTGCTGACCACTTGAAACAGAATAATAACACTACTATTAAACTCTATGAAAAATGTTGGACCGTTATATATTGTAATCTTTATACTGATATGGTAATGAAAAGCCAAAGAGATACATTTTCTGGTTTGTTCTAAGGCAAATGCCTAAAGGAATATTGCAGAACAATCTTCAGTCTTGTATCTATAGTCAGAGTTCAAATCTAATTAATACATATTTACTTCTCTATTAAGTCTCCTATTATAATTATCAATCGACTATTCAGACCCTGCGCGTTGTTTGATGAAACGATAGATTCTATCAATAGCCTTTAATTAATACTCAAAGAGTCAGAACATCTATCGAAGAACATTTATTTTTGTCTGCATTTAATTACGTGCTTGATGATAAGAATTTTGTTAAAGTAAAAACTTAAATTAAATAAATCTGTAATATTTTAAATTGCAGCTGATATCGATGCATAGGTTACAAGATTTAAATTATACAGAAATCAAAACCAAGCAAATAAAGAAGTTTCATATTAATATGTTAATAAATCAGAAGGCAAATATAATGTAAATGAATAGATATAGTATTTTTTCTAGGCAAAAAATATTATAAATCAGTAATTGCAATAAAGTTTAATAAATTGCGCAATATTCCTTATTTTGTCCCAGACACAAGGAAGCTAACTAACTCAATACATGTGGACCGTCGCTAATGGAATGGACATGAATAATTCAACGACGATATGAATGCTGAGAGGTGTATTCTGCTGCATCAGATGAATAATGTAGCTTAGAAACTAGTTGGCTAGTTTTTTTTTACATTACTTTTGATTTAACTGGTGAAATAGAGTTCAGATTCAAAAGACTGCTTTCCAACCACATCAACATCAACCCTAAGAATCGTTTGCACAGTAATTTGAATTCCAAATTTCTTCTTTACGCTTAGAATTACAACATTCGTATCACACCACTTGAGAATGTAATTATATCGAAATTGTAAAGGCATTAAACTATATAGTAATTTATCGACCTAGACCGGGACATTGAGGCCAAATTGTTGCTCTACAACTAATTGCCCACTAGGAATAAGTCGCTGTCTTATTTGAAATATCCGTATGACAAGATGTCACAGCGTCCTTAGATATTAATACAAAAATAATATATATGCTAATTTTCGCATTAAAAACGTGCAAATCGTGATATGAAAAAAATGTGAAGTATTTTACATTGATGTTTTGCTATTACACGGTAGATTGAGTAACTATCACAAGCGCAAAATTTTTGTATGACAATTTTCCCAATGTCCCTATATAATCTTAGAACTCTTTGCAAAATTGTAATAATTTGTAAATTTGTTACTCCAAATATGCCACAAGTCAATTTCATATGAAGGCGTATGTCATTTTATTTTAAACCCTCCGGCAAAGGCCTCTGGAGATTCTTCTCGGAAGAAAATTAAATTCCGACCTTCACCGGCCTATCCGTGGCAAATTGCGTTGAGTAAGAACGCCACAGGCGACCCGTATTATAAAACGCCTGAACGGAATATTCTTTTAACTGCAATGTAAATATAAACGAGGATAAATGTATTTCTTTATAATTGTATTACATTTCTTGATGTCAAATATTTGAATATTTCAATCAGAGGGAACAAATTTGTGAGGGAAATAATATTTTATAGTTATTTCATTATTGGGGATGTAGTTTTCTACAAAGACAAACACGAAGATTAAAAAAACATACATAAAACGAATTTAAATAACGCAGACGCGCGAAATTCTGGCGAATAAACCTACAATATCCCTACATGGTCTATTTAAAATTGATACTATCAAGTACGGTGTAGTCATTTTATCATGCCAAGTTTGCAGTTTCCAACGCCATTGGATGTTGTGTAAACTGAATACAGACCGTCTTCTAAGTATCTCTATTGGTTTGGTACGTTTCGATCCATAAGGAACTGCGAATGTAATTGTATTAGACGGTCCGAAACGAGGTTTAGATATATCCACGTACGTTGAGAATTCAATTGCGAACTCTAATGGTCAGTGGGATAGACACTCGTAAATCTAGTAAAGGTTTCATTCCTTCCAGTAAACTAGAACGTTATTTCTGTAGAGATTTTTTTGTGTGAAATGATTTGTTTGCAGAAAAGAAAATTGTAATAAATCATGACAAGGGTACGTTTGGATTCTTAAGTTCTAAGTATTTTTTGTAGCTCACTGCTTTAGAGAGTTTGTTAGTTATATCAAATGGAGGAACGCAAATAGGAACTCGCTGGATGTTTTTTGTCAGTATGTTTATTTGATATATTATTAGATTTGAAATTATGTCGTGATGTTTCTTTAAGTGTGTTGTAAAAACACGCCTTGTTACATAATTTATTATCTACACTAACTTCACTATGAACTTCAATCGAAAATACAAGAGCAAAAAGTATTAACTATTACTTATACCATCTTACCTATCTCCTATATTCTTTAAGGATGAAGTTAGTGCTTCCACCGCTGTACCCAAGATGGTAATTTACTTACCGCTCCGACAGCGGTAACCTCGTTTGTATCTGCATAATTTTCCAAGATGGAAGTATGATAAGGGAAAATTTTATAGGCAACAGCCAAGGTTCGCGACTTGATTACGTGTACAGTGATTCAAACATCTCGTTTGAGGTTAGGGGAGTTAATTAGGAACAACAGTGCTGGGAATTGTACGGAGTTTTACAACACATTCATGATAAAAGATATTTTGGTGTGCCCCATCAATATGTTACGAAAAATCAGTATTAGTTAACTACGGATAATACTAACATGTATCTAAATGGTAGTAGAATAATGTATTACAATCTTGTAACCCAACTATAATTTTGTGCATAAAAAGTCACTCGTCATTTTGATGCATACAAATACTTATTTATTTCACTTAATTATCTACATCAAAAACTGAACTATCAATGCCTCCCAGCTTCTCTTATGAGTTGGTATACTCTATTCTCTTGTTAATATTTCCTTTGACTATTATTAAAACTAGTAAAAATTAACCGATGTAAAATAGACTAAATGTGTTGAAATAACAAACCATAATTGTCAAAGTACGCCAATCAATGTTAATCACAGATATTGCTAGTATGGTGATTTATTAACTAAAATCTGCGATATAACTCGCCTGAGGGTTGTAAATCCAAGGTCTAATTCCGTAGGGAGCGATCGATCGGACACCGCTCGGCTTATGAACCCTTTGGGAGACCGTTTCGACGTGGTGAATATTTTGTTACTCTTTGTGATTGATTGG